>NC_090371.1:214319002-214619002 GCF_036365525.1 Heterodontus francisci | reverse complement strand
CAGGATTAATTTCCACTTGGAGAGGCCGGGATAGTCAGCATGGCTTTGTCAGGGAGAGATAGTGTCTGATTAACTTGATTGAATTTTTTGAAGCTGTGACAAAACGTGTAGATGAGGGTAAAGCAGTTGATGTAGTCTATACAGACTTCAGTAAGGCTTTTGATAAGGTCCTGCATGGGAGATTGGTTAAGAAGGTAAGAGCCCATGGGATCCAGGGCAATTTGGCAAATTGGATCCAAAATTGGCTTAGTGGCAGGAGGCAGAGGGTAATGGTCGAGAGTTGTTTTTGCGAGTGGAAGTCTGTGACCAGTGGTGTACCGCAAGGATCGGTGCTGGGACCCTTGTGTTTGTAGTGTACATTAATGATTCAGACGTGAATATAGGAGTTATGATCAGTAAGTTCGCAGACAAGACATGACAAGAAAATTGGCAGTGTCGGAAACAGCGAGGAGGAAAGCCTTAGATTACAGGACGATATAGATGGGCTGTAAGATGGGCGGAGCTGTGGCAAATGGAATTTAATCCTGAGAAGTGGGAGGTGATGCATTTTGGGAGGACTAACAAGGCAATGGAATATACAATGGATGGTAGGACCCTAGGAAGGATAGAGGGCCCTTGGTGTACTTGTCCGTAGATCAGTGAAGGCAGCAGCACAGGTAGATAAGGTGGTTAGGAAGGCATATGGGATACGTGCCTTTATTAGCTGAGGCACAGAATATAAGAGCAGGGAGGTTATGATGGAGCTGTATAAAACGCTAGTTAGGCCACAGCTGGAGTACTGTGTACCGTTCTGGGCATCACACTATAGGAAGGATGCGATTGCACTGGAGAGGGTGCAGAGTAGTTTCACCAGGATGTTGCCTGGGCTGCAGCATTTCAACTATGAAGAGAAACTGAAAAGGCTGGGGTTGTTTTCCTTAGAGCAGAGAAGGCTGAGGGGCGATATGATTGAGGTATACAAAATTATGAGGGGCATTGATAGGTTAGATAGGAAGAAACTTTTTCCCTTAATGGAGGGGGTCAATAATCAGGGGGCATAGATTTAAGGTAAGGTGCAGGAGGTTTAGAGGGGATTTGAGGAAACATTTTCTCACCCAGAGGGTGGTTGGAATCTGGAACACACTGCCTGAAGAGGTGGCAGAGGCAGGAACCCTCACAACATTTTAGTATTTAGATAAGCACTTGAAACGCCATAGCATACAAGGCTACAGGCCAAGTGCTGGAAAATGGAATTAGAATAGTCAGGTGCTTGATGGCCGGCACAGACACGATGGGCCGAAGGGCCTGTTTCTGGGCTGTATAGCTCTGACTCTATGGACACTGACACTCCTATTCCATGAGCCTCAACTTTGTTAACCAGCCTTTTATGTGGTACTTTATCAAATTCTCTCTTAAAATCCATATAGACAAGATCCACAGTGTTCCTTTCATCAACCTTCTCTGTTACTTCATCAAAAAATTAAATTAGATTAATTCAGCATGATCTGCTTTTTACAAATCCATGCTGGCTATCGTCAATTAACTCAAACCTCTCCAAGTGCCTCTTGATTTTTTTCCCCGTTTATTGTTTTTAAAGCCATACCCATCACTGATGTTAAACTAATGGGCCTGTAATTGTTGGGACTGTCCTTTCATCCTTTCTTTAATAAGGGTGTCAACATTTGCCACTCTTCAATCTTCTGGCATCTTCCCCATATTGAGGGAAGGTTATGGCAAGCCCTTCCACTAGCTCCATCCCCACTTCTTTAGTAACCTGGAATGCAAGCCATCTGGACCAGGTGACTTATCTACCCTAAGCATAGCCAGCCTTTCCCGTACCACCTTCTCAATTTTTACCCTATCCACTGCCTCTACTCTCTCCGCTTCTACCAATATTTTGTCAGATTCCTCCTCAGGAAACACTAATACAAAGTACTCATTAAGCCTGACCCTGTGCCTCTTAAGTACACATTATCCTCCTTGTCCTTATCAGGCTGAACTCACACCTCTTACTATTTACATGCCGGTAGAGGTGTGCAAAGGAAACCCTACACGAGCCCGAATTCCAGACCCAGAAGTCCGACCCGACCCCGACATGTCATCAGGACCCTTCGGGGTCGGGTCGGGTGGCAGGCCTTTCCATCAGTACATGGGTAAAGGCCTGCTACCCGACCTGACCCCGACGGGATCCGATGGCATGTGTCAGGTTCGGGTCGGGCTTCCGGGTCCAGCATTCAGACTTGGGTCGAGTTTCCTTTGCACACCTCAACATGCCGGTAGATGATTTTTGGGTTCACTTTTATGTTGATTGTTAGTCTTATTTTTCTCTTCATCTCCCCTCTCAACTGATTATATTTGGCCTGGTACTCACTTGAAGAATTCACCTGGCATGCATCACACATCCCCTTTTTTTGTTTCATCATAATCTCCATCTCCCTCGCCATCCAAGGAGCCCTGTTTTGGACCATGTACCTTTCACCCTTGTTGAAATGTAGTTAACTTGTACCTGAAGCATCTCTGCCCTAAGATACTCCATTATTCTGTTACAGTTTTTCCAGTCAGTCTTTGGTTATTTTATCCTGGCTAGATCCTTTCTCATCGCATTGAAATTAGCCCTCTTCCAATCTAGCCATTCTACCTTCTATCGTTCCTTGCTTTTCTGCATTATGAATCTAAACCCAATGGCATGATGATCATTCCTACCCAAGTGCTCTCCCAGACACTTAGTCCACTTGGCCCACCTCATTTCCCAGCATCAGATCCAGCAATGCCTCCTTTCTAGTTGGGCAAAGAACATACTGATCTCCCCCCCCCCCCCCCCCCCCCCCCCCCACCCTTTCCCTTTCATCTAAAATTATCCCAATCAGTATTTGGGTAATTAAAGTCCTCCAATAATCACCACTCAAAAGTCCCTGCACATCTGTGATTTACCTGCAGATTTGCTCCTCAATCTCACTATTTGGAGGTCTATGGAATACCCTTAGTAGCGTGATCACATCCTTTTTGCTCTAATCAAATGGATTCTGCCCTTGCCCCCTTAAGGGCATCCCCTCTTTCCAACGCTACAATGTCTTCCCTAATCAGCAGTACTGCCACCACACCTCCCTTTTTTCCTTCCCTATCTTTTCTGAACACTTTATATCCTTGTATATTAAGCACCCAGTCCTCACCATTTTTATCTCTACTTACAGATTTCATACTTACTTAAAACCCATGAAGCCACCTTTGTGAACCAAACTGTGTGGCTTTCTCAATTATGTGTTCGATGCACAATGTTCTGCCTCATCTGTGGCAGAAGAGTGATGTCCTCTGCCAAAACTGCTGACTAATTCAGGATTGTAGCCTATCCCACCAATTGAACCAAGCTGACACTTAACATTAGAAAGGAGGGTCAAAATCTCTCGCCCTTGCCACCACCCCCACAATCCAGACACTGCTTCTCAATAGCAGCTTCCTAATTTTTTTTTTTTAAGGTAAAGTTTTTACACTTTCAGTTTTATCACAGAATCACAAACTTAACAGCACAGGAGATGGTCATCACAGAATTGCTACAGTGCAGAGGGCGGCCATTTGGCCCATCGTGTCTGCACAGGCTCTCCGAAAGAGCAATTCACTCAGTTCCATTCCCCCCATAACCCTGCACATTCTTCCTTTTCATATAACTGTCTAATTCCCTTGATTGCTTCAATTGAACATATCTCCTGTTATGATCCTGTAGTTGTTTTCGGGAAGAATGCCATGTGCCTTTGGGAGCCCTACTGCTTTAAGAACCATCAAGCTTCAGGAGTTAGAGAAAGTGCATTTTGGTTGCCGTTGGATACAAGCATATGGAGAGGGAACCCACCAGCTTGAAAGAATGCGTCCTGGTTACCCAGCAACAGTCAGAGACCAAGGACCGGAAATACAATGTTGCAATTATCTTTTGAACTGTCTTTTTAGTTGAGACAGACGGTTCTAACTAAGAGAAACAGACAGACAGCTGTGTGTTAGCACCTGAAAAATCTCTCAGACCATTTAAACTGAAGAGAATTTAGTCTGTTTATTATTCTCTCAAAATTCTAAAAAGTCAAGCCAAAACAGAGATCTCTGATAATTTAAACTGAAGGAACGGAAGTTAGACTGTGACAATCTTTTATCCCTCAAAAATTCTAAAGCCAAATTGATTCATTAAAAAGTGCTTGCAAGTTGTCAATTGTTGAAATTCATCGCTGGAGAAGGAGCAACAATTTCAACTTCTGAATTAGACTACGGACTGTTCTACTGTTGAAGAACCTTTTTTCCCCAACAGACAGCTGTGGGAACTTCAAGAAACCTTAGACTGTTCCATATCCAGCAGGAACGTAAATCTGCAAGGATTCTAATTTTTTCTATTTAAAATGTTCTTCGTATCTTCATAGTGTTTAAGAATTTAGTTTTTCTAATTAAACAGCTAATTTGTTGACTTAAAGACACCTGGCTTGGTTAGTCTCATTCAGGGGTTAATAGATGGTACCATTTGGCTGGGTCTTTCTTTAATTTGGAAAGTTTAAAAATATGTTAATTCAATCCTGTCCCTCCACAGACTGCCTAACAGTGCGTTTCTACCACAATCAGAATTGTATATTTTGATTGGAGTCTTTGACTGGAGTGGTCGGTCATAACACTCCACCATACTCGCAGGCAGTGCATTCCACACCTTAACCACTTGCAGCGCGATAAAGTTTTCGCTCGTGTCACTTTCGCTACTCTTACCAAATACTTTAAATCTGTGCCCTCTCGGTCTCGATCCTTTCATGAGTGGGAACAGTTTCTCTATCTACTCTATCCAGACCCCTCAGGATCTTGAATACCTCTATCAAATCACCTCTCAGGCTTCTCTTCTCCAAGGAAAACAGTCCTGACTTCACCAATCTATCTTCATAACTGAAGTTCCTCATCCCTGGAACCATTCTCGTGAATCTTTTCTGCACTCTCCCCAATGCCCTCATGTCTTTCCTAAAGTGCAGCACCCAGAACTGGATGCAATACTCCAGCTGAGACTGAACTAGTATCTTTGACAAGTTCAACATAATTTCCTTGCTAATACACTCTATGCCCCTATTAATAAAGCCCAGGATACTTTATTAACCCCACTCTCAACCTCTCCTGTCATCTTCAAATGACATACACATATACATCCCTGCGTGTGTCATTCGGTCAGTCATGCCTGTGCTGGCTCTTAGAAAGAGAAGTTGTGCATAGTCCCACCTGCCCACTTTTTATTCATAACCACATAAGTTCCTTTCCTCAAATATCTGTCAAACTCCCTTTTAAAATTACTGATGGAACCAGATTCCACCTTTCACAGAGCATTCCAGATCCCACAAACAGTGAAAAAAAATCATCTCGCCTCTAGATTTCTTTCCAACGATTTTGAACCCATGACTTCTGGTTATTGACCCACTCGCCAGAGGGAGCATTTCTTCTCTATTTACTCTATCAAGAACTCTCAGCATATTGAAAATCTATTAGGTTACCTCTGAACCTTCTCTGTTCCAAGGAACACAATCCTAATTTTCCAGCCTCTCTTCATAACTGAAGTCAGTCATCCCGGTTAACATCTTAGTAAACCTCCTCTGTATCCTTTATAATGCTTTTACATCTTTCCTGAAGTGTGGTGTCCAGAATTGTCCATGATATTCCAGCTGAGGCCTAACCAGTGAGCCCCTTGGAAAACACCACTGCAAGCCACCACCCGGTCTGAAAAACATCCATTCACCACCCTTTGCTTTCTGTCACTCAGCCAATTTTGTATCCATACTGCCACTTTCCCCTTAATTCCAGACTTCCATCTTCTTAATAAGCCTCGTATGGCACTTTCTCAAATGCCTTCCAAAAGTGCATAGATACATTTACTGCACCACCTCCATCTGTTCCCTCAAAGAATTCAAATCAACCTAGTCTGACACAATTTACCTTGAACAAATCCATGGGGGCTCTCCTCAACTAACCCATACCTTTCCAAATGGAAGTTGTGCTACAGGAGGGATTTTGCACAACTAGTGATTAATCTAAAATTTGACACCATATAAATCATTCTGAAAATATAAACTTTACTTCTGATTTGGGGTAGGGGGAGAAGAGGTGCGCAGAAAGAGAGCGAAGGGAGGAAATAACAGCCAATTTCAATGTCAAATATGCCTCTCTCCTTCAAGTTCAAAATAAAAGTCTTCCGGTTTGAAGTGAGCCTTGTAAAACTTTGAATCCCACCATTAAGTCTGAAACAGAGATAGTCATATATCTGGAACAGACCTTCCATAATACAGCATCTTTTTTGGCCCTGGACACTTTGCAGGTAGATAACTTCAAAAATTCAGTATGAGTACTCCTCCAACAAAGTAATCATGTTCTGACATACATCAATTGACCAAACTGCAGTTCTCTGTGGAGCAGATTAGGGTAACTTTTTTCATAGAAAATCACAACAGTACTGCACAGAAAGAGGCGATTTGGTCCATCATGCCTGTGCTGACTCTTTGAAGAGCTAATGTCCCACTCTCCTGCTTTTCCCCCATTGCCCTGCAAATTTTCCCTTCAAGTCATTATCCAATTATGATGGAAGCAGATTCAATTAGAATCTACCCTTACAGGCAATGCATTCCAGAACATAACTCAACATGTTAAAAAAAAAATCTCATCTTGCCTCTGATTTTTTGTCAATGACCTGAAATCCATGTCCTCTGGTTACTGGCTGTTCTGCCACTTGAAACAGTTTCTCCTTATTTAATCTATCAAAACTCATGATTAACATCTCTATTAAATCTACCTTAATGTTCTGTGCTGCGGGGGTAGGTGTGAATGCCAGATAGAGTCAGAGTCATACAGCACAGAAACAGGCCCTTCGGCCCATCGTGTCTGTGCCGGACATCAAGCACCTAACTATTCTAATCCCATTTTCCAGCACTTGGCCCACAGCCTTGTATGCTACGGCATTTCAAGTGCTCATCTAAATACTTCTTAAATGTTGTGAGGGTTCCTGCCGCTATCACCTCTTCAGGCAGTGTGTTCCAGATTCTAAACACCCTCTGGGTGAAAATTTGTTTCCACAAATTCACTCTAAACCTCCTGCCCCTTACCTTAAATCTATGCCCCCTGGTTATTGACCCCTCTGCTAAGGGAAGAAGTTTCTTTCTATCTAATCTATCAATGCTCCTCATAACTTTGCATACCTCAATCATGTTCCCCCCCCCCCCCCCCACCGCCTTCTCTCCTCTAAGGAAAACAACCCCAGCCTTTTCAGTCTCTCTTCATAGCTGAAACACTCCAGCCCAGGCAACATCCTGGTGAATCTCCTCTGCACCCTCTCCAGTGCAATCACATCCTTCCTATAGTGTAGTGCCCAGAACTGTACACAGTACTCCAGCTGTGGCCTAACTAGCGTTTTATACAGCTCCATCATAACCTCCCTGCTCTTATATTCTATGCCTCAGCTAATAAAGGCAAGTATCCCATATGCCTTCCTAACCACCTTATCTACCTGTGCTGCTTCCTTCAGTGATCTATGGACTAGTACACCAAGGTCCCTCTGACCTTCAGTCCTACCATCCATTGTATATTCCCTTGCCTTGTTAGCCCTCCCAATTTGCATCACCTCACACTTCTCAGGATTAAATTCCATGCGCCACTGCTCCACCCATCTATATCATCCTGTAATCTAAGGCTTTCCTCCTCACTATTTACGACACCAATTTTCGTGTCGTCTGCGAACATACTGACCATACCCCCTATATTCACGTCTAAATCATTAATGTACACTACAAACAGCAAGGGTCCCAGCACCGATCCCTGCGGTACACCACTGGTCACAGGCTTCCACTCGCAGAAACAACCCTCGACCATCACCCTCTGACTCCTGCCACTAAGCCAATTTTGGATCCAATTTGCCAAATTGCCCTGGATCCCATGGGCTCTTACCTTCTTAACCAATCTCCCATGCGGGACCTTATCAAAAGATACTCTCAGTCCAAGTCACAAGAAAGATAGGTGTGGATTTAGGAGGCAACAAGATCAAGATTCAGAGGGGAAAGGGAGGTTGAAGATAGTGGGGAGTTTGCAAGAACAGGAGTCGAGGGTGGGTTTAAGAGGGATGATCATAGTTTTGAAAGGGAAGGGATCAATACATATTAGCTAGAATGGGAATCAGGAAAGAAGAGTTCAGTGATCAGCTTAGTGAGCATGAAGTCAAGGCTGTGGGCTGCAGATAACATGAGCTGGGAGAGAGCATTGGGAGGACAGGAGAGCAACTAGAGAAAAAAAAAGTTCAGTGCAGTGCAAGGGAAGCCTTCCAAAATGATTGGCTTGGAAAGGGAGGCAGATAAATGGATAACCTCAATCATGGTGACAAAGTAGTCCATAAATTCCTCCTATTAAGTGGTTAGGATTATGGACAGGCAGGGGAAAGAGGTTTCACGAGATGGCGGCAGTGGAGAAAAGATCCTACTTGGGGAAGGGAGGCTGCAGTGGGAGTTTATCTTTGCTTTCCAGGATCTTCCTGCAGTAATGAGCAGTTTTGGCAGAGAACACTGAAACCTGATAGCACTTGATGTGGTCCATCCAAATCTGGCGATGGATAGTTAAACCAGCTGTGCACCAGATATGATCAAGTCTGCATACCTTGGACTTGAGGAAGCAACAATGCAGGCTGTCTCAGCGAGTGGCCAGGGTGTTAGCAAAGTTATCACAAGAGGGGAGGGTTGAGCAGATCAACAGCTGCAGTAGTGCAAATGGAGAACTAATGACTCAAAAGTTGAATGCGCAGTTGTATTTGATGAAGATGAAAGAGTTCATCCAGGGACAGACACAAGAGGAAGTGGGGTTGGAAGAGAATCAGGGGAGTGGGTGTTGAGGCATACTAGGAAATGTTTGGAAATGGCCTGATTTGTGATAGAGGTTTTGGGAATAGAGAGGGCATGTGAGAAAGCATGGTTGAGGGGACAGCTATAAATATAGGTAGGTGAGTTTACATAGAGAGAAGGGTTAGCAAATGCTCGAGGTCAGAACACTGTAAATGACCACGGAAAGCTTTGTTTGCCAACTATGACTGGAGTTTAATATGAACATAATTTGCATTTCTGCTGTCACTTGGTTATGATGGTTCAGCTACGCTTCTGTGGCAAGTTAAGGAACAGTCTGGGATCATCACCAGCCACTGCTAAGTTCAGAATTTCCTTTCTTATTTTAATTATAAAGTAATGACAAATGCCACTCTGGGTCAGGATCTGGATCAAAATGGGGAGGAGGGAAAGCAGAAAAAAAATGGAAGGCAGGAACTATAATAACTACTGCATTTAATTTTTCCTTTGTTCTGCACACGTTGTGGTTCATGCATTCAAGCAAGCCATTTTGAGAAGGGAAAACCTGAAGTCACTGTAGACCAACAACTTATATTTATATTGCGCCTTTAATGTAATAAAACACCTCAAGATGCTTCACAGGAGTGTTATAAAGCAAAATGAGACACCGAGCGACGGAAGACAATATCAGGGCAGGTGGCCAAAAGCTTGCTCAAAGAGGTAGGTTTTAAGGCGCGCCTTAAGAGAGGTGTGGAGAAGTTTAGGGAGGGAATGACAGAGCTGAGGGCCTAGGCAGCTGAAAGTAAGGTCACCAATTGTGCAGCAATTAAAATCAGGGTGCTCGAGGGGCCAAAATTAGATGAATGCAGATATTGGAGGGTTCTGGGTTTGGAGGAGATTTTAGAAATAGGGAGGGGAATAAAATTTTCAATACTTCATAATTCTAAGAGTTCACCTACCTAGGCTCAACTATCACCAGTAACCTGTCTCTAGATGCAGAAATCAACAAGCGCATGGGAAAGGCTTCCACTGCTATGTCCAGACTGGCCAAGAGAGTGTGGGAAAATGGCGCACTGACACGGAACACAAAAGTCCGAGTGTATCAAGCCTGTGCCCTCAGTACCTTGCTCTACGGCAGCGAGGCCTGGACAATGTATGTCAGCCAAGAGCGACGTCTCAATTCATTCCATCTTCGCTGCCTCAGGAGAATACTTGGCATCAGGTGGCAGGACCGTATCTCCAACACAGAAGTCCTTGAGGCGGCCAACATCCCCAGCTTATACACACTACTGAGTCAGCGGCCCTTGAGATGGCTTGGCCATGTGAGCCGCATGAAAGATGGCAGGATCCCCAAAGACACATTGTACAGCGAGCTCGCCACTGGTATCAGACCCACCGGCCGTCCATGTCTCCGCTTCAAAGATGTCTGCAAACGCGACATGAAGTCCTGTGACACTGATCACAAGTCATGGGAGTCAGTTGCCAGCATTCGCTAGAGCTGGCGGGCAGTCATAAAGGCGGGGCTAAAGTGTGGTGAGTCGAAGAGACTTAGCAGTTGGCAGGAAGAAAGACAAAAGCGCAAGGGGAGAGCCAACTGTGTAACAGCCCCGACAAACAAATTTTTCAGCAGCACCTGTGGCAGAGCCTGTCACTCTAGAATTGGCCTTTATAGCCACTCCAGGCGCTGCTCCACACACCACTGACCACCTCCAGGCGCTTACCCATTGTCTCTCGAGATAAGGAGGCCAAAGAAGACGACTTCATAATTCCAAAATAGTTATCCAATTACCATGTTAATGACATTTTTCTAGATGGTTCTCCAATAGTTTATTTCAGGTGTGTAGGCTCTATTTTGCTGACAAAACTCAGGACATGATTTCCAATGTACCTAGTGGATCTTACCAGGCCTATACTGAATTTCTAGATACTTTACCCTCCCCATACAGTAATAGTTACACACCCACATTTATTTTGATTTTATTCAGCCTTTTTAAAATCAAAGAACTTTGTACGACGGACGAGAATACTCCACCCTCGAAAAAGCTCATGGTTTGTGTCAAAGACTCACCCAATCTGAATGCTAACAGAGCATCAAAAACACTATATTAGTGCAATGTAAATGACAACAGTATGAGGTTAGTTTTCAAGTCATAGGTTTAAGTGTAGGGTGTATAAATCTATAAAGCATTAGGTTCCTCCACTGTACAGAAGTAACAGGTAACAAATACCTTGCCGCCATTGCTGAGCTGAGTAAGACTGCCCACAACTGGTTGCATTCCTATCTATCCAGTCGTAGCCGTGCAATGGCTTCTCCTGACGTTCGCCTACTGTTATCTCTGCTGCCCCTCAAGGATCTACCTGCAGCCCCCTTCTATTTGTCATATATATGCAACAGTGACAACACTTCGAAAATCCTTCATTGGCTGTAAAGTGCTTGGGGTGTCCTGGGATCCTGGAAAGTTGTTATATAAATGCAAGTCTCTTATTTGCATTTCTTCAGATAATGAAGCAATCTATACCTGAATTCAGCAAGATCTGAACATCATCCAGCCTTGGGCTAAGTGGCGAGTAACATTCAGATCACTCAGGTGCCAAACAATGATCATCTCCAACCAAGAATCTAACCACCTTCTCCTTTACATTTAACGGCACTACCATCGCCAAATTCCCCAGCATCCTGGGGGTGGGAGGGGCAGGGGGGGTAGGCAGGTTAAACTGACCAAAAGTCAGCTGGACCAGCCACACTAATGCCATGTCTATTGGAGAAGATCAGATGCTCAGTATTGTGGTGACTGGCTCAAAGACTTGCGGGTTGATAGGTAAATTGGCCATTGTAAATTGTCCCAAGTGTAGGTAGGTGGTAGGAGAATTGAGTGAAGGTGGGGATGTTAGAGGAAAATGGGATTAATGTAGGATTAGTATAAATGGGTGGTTGAAGGTCGGCACAGACTCGGTGGGCCGAAGGGCCTGTTTCAGTGCTGTATCACTCTATGCCCTCCCAACTCCCCAAAGTCTCTCCACCACCTATAAGGCACAAGTTGACTTGTCTGGGTGAGCAAAGCTGTAATATAAGCAGCTCAACAGATCCAGGACAAAGCAGTTCACTTGATCAGCACCCCATCCACTAGCCTAAACATCTACCCCCTCCTCCACAGGCGTACCATAGCTCCAACAGGACGAATCAGCAGCACCTTCTAAACCTATGACGGCCGTCACCTCCAACTTACATACCCTTCTGACTTGAGGCACACATCACTGTTCCTTTAATGCTGGATCAGAATACTGCAACTCCCTAACCATCAGCATCGTCAATGCACCTTCACCACACAGACTACAGTGGTTCAAGGCAGCGGCCCACCATCAGCTTCGCAGGGGAACTAGGGATAAGCAATAAATGCTAGCCTTGCCAGTGCCACTACATTCAAAGAATTAAATAAAGTTACTCTTCATGGCCATTGGCTCAATGTTTTTGTAAATTCCTTTGTTTATACTTGATTTGGGTACAACCTGACTCTTGTAGCAGTCCTTTTATTCTGAAAAGTGCCATTTATTTATGAAAGTGGCATTGATATTATATCAGTTACCATTCATTCATTTCCATCCTCAATTTCCTCGAACTTGCCTTCTTTCCCAAATACCAGAATTAGAGAACATTACACATCACCCATTTCTACTAATGTGTCGTACATTATTACGCTTGCCCACGTTAAATTTAAACCACACTTGTGCTACCCACCAATATATTTTATTAGGTTCATCAATTGTTCACTCTAGCTTGGTATGTTTTAGTTTTAGAGATACAGCACTGAAACAGGCCCTTCGTCCCACCGAGTCTGTGGCGACCATCAACCACCCATTTTACACTAATCTACACTAATCCCATATTCCTACCACATCCCCACCTGTCCCTATATTTCCCTACCACCTACCTATACTAGTGGCAATTTATAATGGCCAATTTACCTATCAACCTGCAAGTCTTTTGGCTTGTGGGAGGAAACCGGAGCACCCGGAGAAAACCCACGCAGACACAGGGAGAACTTGCAAACTCCACACAGGCAGTACCTGGAATTGAACCCGGGTCACTGGAGCTGTGAGGCTGCGGTGCTAACCACTGCGCCACTGTGCCGCCCAATTTACATTGGATTTCTGAATACAAGTTTGTAATGTAATCAAGAAGCATTCATGGTTCCAACACCAAGCTTTGGGCACTGCAGTCAGTACTTCCTCTCCCCACAACATAACTTCGAAAACAAGTATCTGCTGTTTTCTGTTCAGCAATTTCTTATCCAATCCCAAGATTTATCTTGGAATTCCAGAGCTTTGAGTTTAACTAGTAACCTTGTGTGTAGAACTTTGTCAAATAGCTAGATGTGCCATATCATAGGGTTTTCCACAGTACATTTAATATGTCACTTCCTCCAAGAAGCTTGACCAGACATGATTTTTGTGAATCCAGCTGTTCTGCTGTTTGAAAAATTATTGTACGGATAATTCTCAAGTTTATTCCTGCTAATCACATCTATTATTTTATAAGATATTGAACTAGACCAATGTACACGTAGTTGCATGCATCTGCTTTATCACCCATTTCAAGTTCAATGCTGGGGCTTGAGCACAAAAATCAAGCTTGACATTCCAGTGCAGTACTGAGGGGCCGTCTTTCAGATGAGACATTAAACTGAGCCCTCATTGGCCTGCTCGGGTGGATGTAAAAGATCCCATGGCACTATTTCAAAGAAAAGCAGGGGAGTTATCCCCGGTGTCCTGGCTAATATTTATCCCCCAATCAACATCACAGAAACAGATTATCTGGTCATTATCACAGGCACTTTGTGGGAGTTTGCTGTGCGCAACCTGACTGCCGCGTTGCCTACATTACAACAGTGACAACACTTCAAAAGTATTTCATTGGCTAGAAGGCACTTTAAGACGTCCGGTGGTCCTGAAAAGCATGATATAAATGCAAGTCAGTCTTTCTTACTCATTTTGAAAATTAGCACGTTACTCCCCAATTCAACACCCTCAAGATCACCAATGTTGCACAAATCTCTCCCATCTCTCTTTGTAGCACGGCATAAATAAAGTTTATCCCTGGGATTTGTTGTTTGAGTCCCTTTAGCCTGCAGTCTTGGTTTCCTCCACTTTACTCATTTTCTGATCTTCAACTTTTTTGGGGGGAAAGCAAAGTTGAGACAAGTTGATTTGAGATAAATTCTGTTTGGAGACACATGCCCAGGTCATTACCAGCCTCTTGGCAAAAGGTATTGGCAAAAAGAATGCAAGCAGGCTATTCACATCCTCAGTGAAAAGACAGGAAGTGCAGAAACAGGGAAAGGAAAGAGATGCAGGCATTGCCTTCAAAAGGAGGGTAAATACATTTTTTTTTTAAAAAAAAGGTAAGTCTTAACTTCATAAATCTGGATATTGCACTTCCAAATGGAAATTGTAGAAAGATGAATTACATTCCATAACTGTGGTGGGGTGGTGGGGAATGAGAAGAAAAAATAATTGCAAAGAGGGCAGCCAATGAGATCCTCTCCCCTATACCAGTAAAAAAAAAGATTTCTTTTACTTACCATGGTAGAACATTGGGCATCAGTCAAAATAATCCAAACCGGTAATAAGTCTTTCTCACATAACTAGACTGTCAGCTACAATTGATATGGGCTGCTCATCCCTTTAGGTGAAAGAATATGGAGCCCGTAAACTTTCGAGAGAGCGATTTGAAGGTATCAGAACCTTTCTACACAGAAGTAGAGGGGGTTGTAATCAAAAGAAACAACCAAATATCCAGGATGGAAAGCTAGAAATCAAGAATGTGCAGTCCATTATGACTCTGGCTAGCATTCAGGAGAAACCAATGGAGACAAATCATGAAGAAATAGCTTGCAGATTGTTAAGTTGCCCAGAACTACAATTTACTGTCCCTTGGAACACACAACAACCACCTAGACTGTTAGCAGCTCTACTTTGTTTCTGGGAAACTACACTTGACACCTTTTCAAGGTGCATTATACTGAAGCAATCCTTTTCTATAATGATATAATGAGCTGAATGACATTTCCACTGTCAGTACTAGATTTTTTGGCACATTTAAACACAGACACTCTCCAAAGTCAACCGATTTTTTTTTTTGTGCATACACATATTACGCCTTTTTCGGCCATTCATTGGTTCATTCCTCAGGGCAATGCCTTGACCACAGTCAAGCTGCCTGGTTTAAATTTCAAACAAAGCTTGGCAGTTAATTGTCAGTCACCATAAAGTGGTGCATTCTCCATGGCAATGCCTCTACCAGAGTAGACTTGCCAACCAATCAGCACTCTCTTCTCATGCAGTATAAGTTGTTGTTTTCAGTACTTGCCTTCAAATTGTTGGATTGTGCTAGGATATCAAACATGGATAGGCTCAGGCTCTTAGTATTAATGAGAGTTAGATTCAAAGAAAGAGATAGGCTTTTTGATCAGACGTCTGACCCCCAGAACATTTTTTTGGGAAAACATTCCTTTCATGGTGCAAACGGGCTCTTCAGTGGTGACACCGAAGGTGGAGGATACAATGCTAACAGCATTGAGGCCGTTCAAATATGGGGCCCAAACATCAGTACGAAAGGAGAATCACACACAAAACAAATGAGGATAGAGACCCTTTGAGCAACTATAAACAGAGGGCAGGAATTGGGCAATTACAGCAGAAGGATGAACCCCAGGAATAACCAAGGGTTAGTCAACAGGTGTTTCTGACGTGACAAAGTATCATTATGCGTTGCATTGTCCAAAAAGCAACAAGGTTTTTGAGATGACAAATGACGTGGAAGGTCCGGAAGGCGACGATGACGCTACTGATCAATCAGTAGGAATTGTACTGGTCACGAGAAGCTTCAGTCCAGTAATGTGTCCTAGTCGCAAATCTGTTCAATTGCGTTGTATTAGACAGTGAGTGTATGTCCACAGTATATGGAGTGGACTGGTTAAGGTATTACTTCGGTCTTCCTTACTTAAAGAATCCATGTAAGGTCAATGAATATGACAGTTCTACCTGTTTCAGGTTTGGGGATGACAACACGTTGAAATCACTAAAAAGAGTGGTAATTCCTAAAAAATAGCAGGGGTAAACCATTTTATTAATACAGATGTAGTATCCAGTGAAATACCTTTGCTGTTAAGTAAACAGCCAATGAAAAAGGCTCGGATGGAGTTGGATATGGAACATAAGGCAATTGTCTGTGGAAAATTTGTAGCTTTACGGTTAACATAGTTGGGGACATTAATGCATCCCTTTAGCGAGACCCAACATCTCTAAGCAGGATGTTAAAGACGTATTCATGACATCCAGGGGTAGGGATTTATAGGAGAAAAGGCAAATTATTTCAAAACTACATCGACAGTGCACATCTATCTTGTCATAGGTTGAAGATTCTGTTAAAAGATGCAGGTGTAATAGATGACTACACTAAACTTAGAGGATATGAAAAATGTTAGCTGCAAAAAAAAAAATACAGGAGGACGCCATCGCGACCTGTACTGATTCTTCCATTAAGAACAAAGAACAGTACAGCACAGGAACAGGCCATTCAGCCCTCCAAGCCTGCGCCGATCTTGATGCCTGCCGAAACTAACAACTTCTGCACTTCCGGGGCCCATATCCCTCTATTCCCTTCCTATTCATATATTTGTCAAGATGTCTCTTAAACGTCGCTATCGTATCCGCTTCCACCACCTCCCCTGGCAGCAAGTTCCAGGCACTCACCACCCTCTGTGTAAAAAAACTTGCCTCACACATCCCCTCTAAACTTTGCCCCTCGCATCTTAAACCTATGTCCCCTAGTAACTGACTCTCCCACCCTGGGAAAAAGCTTCTGACTATCCACTCTGTCCATGCCGCTCATAACTTTGTAAACCTCTATCATGTCGCCCCTCCACCTCCGTCGTTCCAGCGAAAACAATCCGAGTTTTTCCAACCTCTCCTCATAGCTAATGCCCTCCAGACCAGGCAACATCCTGGTAAACCTCCTCTGTACCCTCTCCAAAGCCTCCACGTCCTTCTGGTAGTGTGGCGACCAGAATTGCACGCAATATTCTAAGTGTGGCCTAACTAAGGTTCTGTACAGCTGCAACATGACTTGCCAATTTTTATACTCTATGCCCCGACCGATGAAGGCAAGCATGCCGTATGCCTTCTTGACTACCTTATCCACCTGCGTTGCCACTTGCAATGACCTGTGGACCTGTACGCCCAGATCTCTCTGCCTGTCAATACTCCTAAGGGTTCTGCCATTTACTGTATATTTCCCACCTGCATTAGATCTTCCAAAATGCATTACCTCACATTTGCCCGGATTAAACTCCATCTGCCATTTCTCCGCCCAAGTCTCCAACCGATCTACATCCTGCTATATCCTCTGACAATCCTCATCATCATCCGCAACTCCACCAACCTTTGTGTCGTCCGCAAACTGACTAATCAGACCAGCTACATTTTCCTCCAAATCATTTATATATACTACAAACAGCAAAGGTCCCAGCACTGATCCCTGCGGACCACCACTAGTCACATCCCTCCATTTAGAAAAACACCCATCCACTGTTACCCTCTGTCTTCTGTGACTGAGCCAGTTCTGTATCCATCCTGCCAGCTCACCTCTGATCCCGTGTGACTTCACCTTTTGCACCAGTCTGCCATGCGGGACCTTGTCAAAGGCTTTACTAAAGTCCATATAGACAACATCCACTGCCCTTCCCTCAATCATCTTCGTCACTTCCTCAAAAAACTCGATCAAATTCGTAAGACACGACCTCCCCTTCACAAAACCATGCTGTCTCTTGCTAATAAGTTTGTTTGTTTCCAAATGGGAGTAAATCCTGCCCCGAAGAATCCTCTCTAATAGTTTCCCTACCACTGACGTAAGGCTCACCGGCCTATAATTTCCTGGATTATCCTTGCCACCCTTCTTAAACAAAGGAACAACATTGGCTATTCTCCAGTCCTCTGGGACCTCACCTGTAGCCAATCAGGCTGCAAAGATTTCTGTCAAGGCCCCAGCAATTTCATCCCTTGCCTCCCTCAGTATTGTAGGGTAGATCCCATCAGGCCCTGGGGACTTTAATGAAACCGTACCGATGATTGAGAAGGTATGGGATAAAGACAAACATTTTTCTTCTACATTTTATAGACATAGCGAATATATTCAGTCTGTCAAAGGTAATTTATAGTAAAGTCAAAAAAAGTAATAATGGGCAAAATAATGGAAATCTGCATGGGAACGGGACTGGGAGCACCAGCTAGATTTCTAACTGACAATGGAGGGAAGCCACCATTATAGGAAGGGCATGAAAGGCCAGAGAAATACAAACATTGGCTGAATATGCAAGACAAGGGACAGGATATCAGACCTATAGATTGGCAGAAGGAAGTGAAAATGTGGAAGGGCAGAAGTGGAAGTTCAGACAGTGGGCCTGAAGACGATCATAGTCCAAGCAAAAGGTCACAAACTTGTGAAAGGAAGTCTGGTGGTAGGACAGACAGGTCAAGTAGTAGCAGTCCAAAAAGGGATGGGAAAATCTAGGAGGGGACGTGGTTTCACAAGAGCAAGGTCCAGACAGCAGACAAGGGGCGCCACAAGTAGGAGCCCTTACAATAGAGAAGCTCCAGAGGCTACTAACAAGTTAGATGGTTAAAAAAAAAGAGCTGGACAGATGGAGAGTGTTGACATATATATGGAGGTGCCAGATAGAGGACAACCAGCACTGTCCCATAGATGGATGTGCACAGCAAAAATACTTCCTTATGGTACATATAGCGCGAGAAGGGGAGCGCGAGAGGCACGAGACAGTGGGTTGGGGTGGGGGCGTGAGAGCTTGGGGGGCGGGGGGGGGGGGTGGCATAGTGGTATTGTCATTGGACTAGTAACCCAGAGACCCAGGGTATTGCTCTGGGGACATGGGCTCGAATCCCACCATGGTAGAAGGTAGAATTCGAATTCAATTAATAAATCCATAATTAAAATCTAGTCTAATGATGGCCATGAAACCATTGTTGATTGTTCTAAAAACCCATCTGGATCACAAATGTCCTTCAGGGAAGGACATCTGCTGTCCTGACCTGGTCTGGCCTACAAGTGATTCTAGACCCACAGCAATGTGGTTGACTCTTAAATGTCCTCTGAAATGGCCGAGCAAGCCATTCAGTTATATCTAACCGCTACAAAGACAATGCAGAATGAAACCGGACAGATCACCCAGCATCGACCTAGGGACCGGAAACGACAATGGCAAACCCCGCCTGTCGACCCTGCAAAGTCCTCCTTACTAACATCTGGGGGCTTATGCCCAAGTTGGAGAGCTGCCCCACAGACTGGTCGAGCAACAGCCTCACTCACCGAATCATACCTTACAATGTCCCAGACACCGCCATCACCATCCCTGGCTATGTCCAGTCCCACCAGCACATCAGACCCAGCAGAGGTAGCAGCACTGCGGGATACAGTCGGGAGCGAGTTGCCTTAGGATTCCTCAACAATGACACCAGACCCAATGACGTCTCATGGCATCAGGTCAAACGTGGGCAAGGAAACCTCCTGATCAACTACCGCCACCCCCACCCTGCACCCACCTTCCCTCCAGTTGATGGATCAGTACTCCTCCATGCTGAACAGCACTTGGAGGAAGCACTGAGGGCGGAAAAGGCATAGAATATACTCTAGCTGGGAGCCTTCAATGTCCATCACCAAGAGTGGCTCAGCAGCACCACTACTGACCAAGCCCTAAAAGGACATAGCTGCTAGACTGGGTCTACGGCAGGTGGTGTGGGAACCAAGAGGGAAAAATATACTTGACCTCATCCTCACCAATCTACCTGCCGCAGATGCATCTGTCCATGACAGTATTGATTGGAGTGACCACCACACAGTACTTGTAGAGACAAAGTCCCGTCTTCACATTGAGGATACCCTCCATCATGTTGTGTGGCACTACCACCATGCTAAATGGGATAGATTTGGAACAGATCTAGCAATGCAAAACTGGGCATCCATGAGGAGATGTGGGCCAACAGTAGCAGAATTGTATAATCTGTAACCTCATGGCCCGGCATATCCCCCACTCTACCATTACCATCAAGCCATGGGACCAACCCTGGTTCAAAGAATAGTGCAGGAGGGCATGCCAGGAGCAGCACCAGGCATACCTCAAAATGAGGTGTCAACCTGGCAAAGCTACAACCCAGGACTACTTGCGTGCCAAACAACCTAAGCAGCACGTGTTTGCCAGAGCTAAGCAATCCTATAACAAACATATCAGATCTAAGCTCTGTAGTCCTGCCACATCCAGTCGTGAATGGTGGTGGACAACTAAACAACTAACTGGAGGTGGCTGCTCCATAAATATCTCCATCCTCAATGATGGGGGAGCCCAGCACATCAGTGCAAAAGACAAGGCTGAAGCATTTGCAACTATCTTTAGCCAGATGTGCCAACTGGATAATCCAGCTCAGCCTTCTCTTGAAGTCCCCAACATCACAGATGCCAGTCTTCAGCCAATTCCATTCACTCCACGTTATATCAAGAAATGAATGAAGGCACTGGATACTGCAAAGGTTATGGGCCCTGACAACATTCCGGCAATTGCACTGTAGACCTGTGCTCCAGAACTTACTACGCCCCTAGCCAAGCTGTTCCAGTACAGCTACAACACTGGCATCGACCTGCCAATGTCGAAAATCACCCGGATATGTCCTGTACATGGCAAGCAGGTCCAACCCGGCCATTTAACGCCCCATCAGTCTACTCTCAATCATCAGTAAACTGATGGAAGGTGTCATTAACAGTGCTATCAAGCGACACCTGCTTAGCAATAACCTGCTCAGTTTGGATTCCGCCAGGGCCACTCAGCTCCTGACCTCATTACAGCCTTGGTTCAAAACGAGGACAAAAGAGCTGAACTGAAGAGGTGAGGTGAGAGTGACTGCCCTGGATATCAAGGCAGCATTTGACCGAGTATGGTATCAAGGAGCCCTAGCAAAACTGGAGTCAATGGGAATCAGGGGGAAAACTCTCTGCTGGTTGGAGTCATACTCAGCACAAAGGAGGATGGTTGCGGCTGTGGAGATTAACCATCTCAGCTCCAGGAAATCACTGCAGGAGTTCCTCAGGGTAGTGTCCTAGGCCCAACCATCTTCAGCTGCTTCATCAATGACCTTCCTTCAATCATACGGTCAGAAGTGATGATTGCACAATATTCAGCACCATTTGCGTCTCCTCAGATACTGAAGACAGACCTGGACAATATCCAGGTTTGGGCTAATAAGTGGCAAGTAACATTCGCGCCAGGCAATGAAAATCTCCAACAAGAGAGAATCTAACCATCTCCCCTTGACATTCAATGGCACTACCATCGCTGAATCCCCCACTATCATCCTGGGGGTTACCAATGACCAGCAACTGAACTGGAGGAGCCATATAAATACCTTGGCTACGAGAGGTCAGAGGCTAGGAATCCTGCAACGGGTAACTCACCTCCTGACTCTCAAAAGCCTGTCCACCATTTACAAGGCACAAGTCAGGAATATGATTGAATACCCTCCACTTGCCTGGATGAGTGCAGCTCCAACAACACTCAAGAAACTTGACACCATCCAGGACAAAGTAGCCCACTTGATTGGCACCCCATCTACCACCTTCAACATTCACTCCCTCCACCGCCAATGCACAGTGGCAGCAGTGCGTACCATCTACAAGATGCACTGCAGCAATGCACCAAGACTCCTGCGATAGCACCTTCCAAACCCATGACCTCTACCACCTAGAAGGACAAGGGCAGCAGATGCATGGGACCACCACCATCTGCACATTCCCCTCCAAGCCGCACACCGTCCTGACTTGGAACTATATCACCGTTCCTTCACAGTCTCTGGGTCAACGTCCTAGAACACCCTTCCTAACAGAAGTGTGGGTGTACCTACATCATGTGGACAGCAGCGGTTCAAGAAGGTGGCTCACCCACACCTTCACAAGGGCAATTAGGGATTGGCAATAAATGCCAGCCTAGCCAGCAATGCCCACATCCCATGAAAGAATTTTAAAAACTGAATAGTGATAAACTTTATTTAAAATAAAAAAAGACAGGACTCACCGGCCACTCACTTGTTACTTATTAATACTTTTAATGTTTTTAAAGTCCTGGTTGTTTAGACTCAGTCACTAAGCAGCAATATTCACCAGCCAACTAACTTAACTCACTGCTTTCCTGTGATGTCACGCTTTGATTTTTTTCCCCCCCCAAACTCAGGCATGTAGTTGGTTCCTCGCAGGTCCCCCGCCTCTCCAGACTCCCTCCAGGTAGGCGAAGGCCGAGCCTGGGTCTCGATTCATATGCTCCCCGGTAGTTGGTTCCTCGCAGGTCTGCCACCACTCCTGACTTCCTCCAGATAGTCGACTCGGATTTTAGCAGGGTTTTTGATAAGGCCCCACATGGAAGACTGATCAGTAAATTAAAAGCTCATAGGATCCAACGGAAAGTGGCAAGTTGGATCCAAAATTGACTCAGTGGCAGAAAGCAAACAGTTATGGTTTATGTGAAAGAAAGGCTGTTTCCAGTGGGATTCTGCAGGAGCCTAATACTGGCTTCCTTGATGGCTGTGGTAAATATCCATGATTTAGACTTCTGTGTAGGGGGCATGATAAAGGAGTTTACAAATGATACAAAAATTGGTCATGCAATTGATAGTGAGGAAGCTATCACTGGACTGGACATGGTTTCTGTTGCAGCAGATAAGTTCCATCTCCAGATGCTCGACTTGAGGACACAAACCCAACTATTCCAACGTATGCCTCATTTTCGAATCTGTAGATGCACCTGTCCATTACAGTATTGGTAGGAATGACCACCACACAGTCCTTATGGAGACCAAGTCCTGACTTAACACCCTCCATCGTGTTGCAAGGCAATATTCACAGCGCTAAATAGAATAGGTTCAAAACTAATCATCCATGAGGTGCTGTGGGCCATCATTTGCAGCAGAATTGTATTCCACCACAATCTGTAACCTCATGGACCAGTATATTCCTCACTCCATTACCATCAAGCCAGGAAACCAACCCCAGTTCAATGAGAAGCACAGAAGGGCATGTCAGGGGCAGCATCGGGCACACCTAAAAAGGAAATAAGTTATAACATAACTACATGCATGTTAAACAGTGGAAGCAGTGTACCAGAGAAGAGCTAAGCAACCCCACAATCAATGGATTAGATCAAAGCTCTGCAGTGCTGCTACATCGAGTTGTGAATGGTGGTGGACAATTAACTAATGATAGGAGGTGGTTCCATGAACATCCCCATCCACAATGATGGCAGAGTACATAAATGCAAAAGACAAGGCTGAAACATTCACAACCATCTTCAGACTGAAACGTCGAGTGGATCCCTCTCGGTCTCCTGAGATCGCCAGTGTCTTCATCCAATTTTATTCTCTCCAGGTGATATCAAGCAGCAGCTGAGCACACTGGATACAGAAAAAGAGCTGACAACTTCCCAGCTGTTGTACTAACGAACGGTGTTCCAGAACTAGCCGCACCTCTACCCAAGTTGTTCCAGTGCAGCAACACTGGCATAAACCCGACAAAGCGGAAAATTTTACAGGTATGTCCTGTCCGCAAAAAGCAGGACAAATCCATTCCTGCCAATTACCGCCCCATTGGTCTACTCACAATCAGCAAAGTGATGCAAGATGTCATCGATCATTCTATCACGCAATACTTACTCACCAACAGCCTGCTCACTGATGCTCAGTTTGGGCTCCGCCAGAACATCTTGGCTCCAGACCTCCTGACAGCCTTGGCCCAAACATGGACAAAAGAGCCAAATTCTTTTATCTCTGGGAAACTAGACTTGCCACCTCAAGGTGCATTATACTGAACCAATCCTTTTCTGCTATCAAAAGATGAGCTGAATGACATTTCCACTATAAGTACAAGGTTTCCAGCATATCTAAATACACACATGAATGCAAGTCAATAAATTTGTTTTTAGTTATGCTTGATCAATCTTCTACTGAATGAGGGAATGAAAACATTAACTGGGACCAGATTCAACTCCTCCCATTTCCCAGGTGGGTTCCAGTGTACTTATATATGAACTGAATGTCTCACTACTTAATTGTTTTGACAACACCCTTAGAACAAAACAGGCATTATTTACGTAAACCCATGTCCTTGCTCATTCAGTTCATTTTGCCTGCAAATGCAAGTGAACTCTCAACTTTAGTTACATCAATGCAAAAGCATCAAAAATAGATCAATTTATTCATTAAATTTGCACCAAATATAGAAAAATTTTACTTGACAGAAGTCATTCCAATCAAAAATAATCTGTTTAAATGATCCAAATTTAACATTCATTACTGAAAATTGTATGCTCAAATGCTGAACAGGGATCTCCCGAGTAAAAATCAGGAGGACCCATCCCAGATCATACATCCAAAAGATTCTTGAATCATGCTCGAGGGTTCCATTTCGAAATTAGCACAATTCATGGCAGAGAAACCTACAGCACAGGACGTTGCCATTTGGCCCATCGTGCCCGGTCTCTGAAAGAACTATCCAATCAGTCCTGCTCCCCTGCTCTTTCCCCAAGGCTCTGCAACATTTTTCCTTTTCAAGTATTTATTCAAACTCATTACATGAAAAAATTGTCATCGCTCCCTGGTCCTTTTGCCAATTACTTTAAATCTGTGAGCTCTAGTTAGAGACTTTCCTGCCATTAGAAACAGTTTCTTCCTGTACTCTGATCAAAGCCCCTCAAAATTTTGAACATCTTTACTTCTTCGCCCGCTAACTTTCTCTGCTCTGACAGATCAGACTCTCCAATCACTCTACGAGTCCCTCATCTGTGGTACCATCTAGTAAATCATCTCTGCATCCTCTCCAAGGCTTTGACATCCTTTCTAAAGTATAGTGCCCAGAATTGGACACCATATTTTAGGTGAGACTTAACCAGTTGTTACGACCTGGTAAGAAAGGGGTCTAGGGTTCCCTCTCAGCCTTCACCTGGTCTTACCATAACAGGGTTTAATTTTAAACACTGTTTTTAGCTCTCCATTGGTGAATCCTTGTTCACCGCTTTCCAATTATAAGGCAAAGAATCCAGCACCACAGGTTTTGTTAGGTTTAAACAAGAAAGGATGAACTTTATTAAAGTTAAACTCGAATTCGGTTGACACCTACGGATATGTGATGCGCCCATGCTAGCATGCACACGTGATACACACATGCAGACAGACAGAAAAGAGAAATAAAGTGGAAAAGTTTTAGGTAATATCTGAAGATGGTTTTGGTTACTGTTCTTAGAGCTCGCTGTAGAGTCCTTGACTGTAGGTAGGTCTTGCTTTTCATTGGGGCCCAATATTCTTCTTAAACTTTGATCGACGTAGAAGATTTTTCTCTCGAGGGTCACATGTCTTCAGTGGGTTTGGAGTTCTGTGAGAAAGAGATGGGGGCAGACAGGAGAGGTCTTCCCAGTCCAGGAGCAAACAGTCTCTCCCTTTCAAACTGTCTGTACAATTCAAATCAACTCAGGTTGCCCAGAAGGTTAGTCATGTGACTAGTTGGCTTGCCCACATCTGTTTGTGGATTCGGCCAACTTAGCAGTCATCCTGGAATGTGAGTTTCCTCACCTTCAATATCTGGTGATCAAAGCCCATTGTGGGTTGGATGTGTCACGGAATGGTCCTTTGTCTCCACAAGAACTGTTAGTATGTAAATGTTTTATCCAGCCACGGCTGATCTGTTTAACAAGTCATTTTCTCGCTCCAGCAACAGTTTAAAATCAATGATCGTATGACAAAATTAATATGCCTCATTCTTGGCAGGTGTGGGGTCTGCATGACAAGTGATTTATAAAGGTTTGGAATAACTCCCTTTCTAGTGTACTCCATGCTCCTACTTATAAAGACAAATATCCAATATGGTTCTTTTAACAGCCTTCTCAACCATCTTCAAAGATTTGTGTACATAAATCCCCAGGTCTGCAACCCTTTTAAAATTCTACCTTATAGTTTACATAGCCTCTCCCCATTCTTCCTTCCAAAATGTATTACATCACACTTCTCCGCATTAAGTGTCACTGGTCTTGTGTCTGCCCACTTCACCAGTCTATGTACTCCTGAAGTCTGCCATCTTCTTCATTGTTTACTTGAAGTCAGTATCAGTTAATTGCAAACTTTAAAATTATGTCCTGCACGCTCAAGTTCAGGTGATTATATATCAAAAAGAGCAGTGGTCCTAATACTGACCCCTGGGGAACACCACTGTACGCTTCCCTCCAGTGTGAACAAAATCAGCCAGTCGTACTCCGCTTTCTGTCCCTTTGCCAATTTCATATCCACACTACAACTGCCCCTTTAATCCCATGGGTTTCAGTTTTACGAGCAAGTTTATTATGTGATACTTTTTCAAATTCCTTTTGAAAGTCCTGATACAGATCAACTAGACTACCCCACTCCATTACTTCAAAAGACTCAATCAAATCCGTGAGACACGATGTGCCTTGAGAAAATCTGTGTAGGTTGTCATTCATCAACCAATGTCTTTCCATGTGACAGTGAATTTTCTCCTGGATTATTGTCTCGAAAGGTTTCCCCACCATGGGCATTAGATTGACTGACCTGTAGTTACCAGGTTTATCCCTCTTCCCTTTCTTGAACAGCAGATGCATGGGAATACCACCACCTGCAAGCTCCCCTCCAAGCCACACACCATCCTGATTTGGAACTATGTCGCTGGGATGCAACATTTGCAATACTCCAGTCCTCTGGCACCACTCTCCTATCCCAAAAGAATTGGAGGATTGTGAATACAGCCTCTACTATTCCCATCCTTATTTCCCTCAGCAACTTAGGAGGCGTGCCATCTGGACCGGGTGACTTTTCTACTTTGAGCACTTCTAACCTTTATTTTTATCCTTTTCAATTTCTCTACTACCTCCACCTTTACTGTGACATTAGCAGCATCCTGTTGTTTTGTGAAGACAGTTGCAAAGTACTCATTCAGTACCTCAGCCTCCACAAGATGACCTCCTTTTGGTCCCGAATCAGCCCCACTTTTCCCTTTTACTACTTAAATGTTTGAGACTTCAGCATTCCTTTTTGGTCTTTTTATAATTCATTCATGGGATGTGGGCGTCGTTGGCTAGGACAGCATTAATCGTCCATCCCTAATTGTCCTAGAGGTGGTGGTGGTGAGCCACCGCCTTTAACCGCTGCAGTCCATGTGGGGTACGTGTACGCCCACAGTGCTGTTAGGAAGGCAGTTCCAGGATTTTGACCCAACGACAGAAGGAACAGCAACATAGTTCCAAATCAGGATGGGGTGTGGCTTGGAGGGGAGCTTGCAGGTGGTGGTGTTCCCATGCATCTGCTGCTGTCATCTTTCTAGGTGGTAGAGGTCTCGGGTTTGGAAGGTGCTGTCTAAGGAGCCTTGGTGTGTTGCTGCAGTGCACCTTGTAGATGGGACACACTGCTGTCACTGTGCATCGGTGGTGGAGGGAGTGAATGTTTGTGGGTGAGGTGCTAATCAAGCAGGTTGCTTTTTCCTAGTTGGTGTCAAACTTCTTGAGTGTTCTTGCAGCTGCACCCATCCAGGCAAGTGGAGAGTATTCCATCACATTCCTGACTTGTGCCTTGTCGATGGTGGACAGACTGTGGGGAATCAGGTGTTGAGTCAGTCGCGGTAGGATTCCAAGCCTTTGATCTGCTCTTGTAGCCACAGTATTTATATGGCTACTCCAGTTCTGGTCAATGGTAACCCCCCCAAGGATGTTGATAGTTGGGGATTCAATGATCATAATGCCATTGAATGTCATGGGGAGATGGCTAGATTCGCTCTTGTTGGAGATTTTCATTGCCTGGCACCTGTGTGGTGCGAATGTTACATGCCACTTATCAGCCCAAGCCTGGATGTTGTCCAGGTCTTGCTGCATCTGGACATGGGCTGCTTCAGTATCTGAGGAGTCACGAATGGTGCTGAACATTGTGCAATCATCAGCAAACATCCCCACTTCTGACCTTATGTTGGAGGGGTCATTGATGAAGCAGCTGAAGATGGTTAGGTCTAGTACACTACCCTGAGGAACTCATGCAGTGATGTCCTGGGACTAAGATAACTGACCTCCAACAACTACAACCATCTTCCTTTGTGCTAGTTAGGATTCCAACCCATGGACCATTTTCCTCCCGATTCCCACTGACTCCAGTTTTGCTAGGGCTCCTTGACACCATGTTCAGTCAAATGCTCCCTTGATGTCAATGGCACTCTCACCTCACCTCTCGAGTTCAGCTCTTCTGTCCATGTCTGGACCAAGGCCATCATGAGGTCAGGAGCCGAGTGGCCCCGCGGAACCCAAACTGAGTGCCAGTGAGCAGCTTCTTGCTGAGCAAGTGCTGCTCGTTAGCACTGTCGACGACCCCTTCCATCACTTTGCTGATGATCGAGAGTAGACTGATAGGGTGGTAACTGGCCAGCTTGGATATGTCCTGCTTTTTGTGACATCACCAACACCAGCAAACCTTCCCACCCCCACTTGCCATCACTCTCCTCCAACTGGTGCAGCATACATTACTGTACCTCCTCCTGCTTTCACTTACACTCTCCACATCTGCTCAACTGAGAATCTCAATTGTTGGCCCTTCATAAGTTTACTTGCTTGAACCGCATGTCTAAGTAACTCGTGAGTTGGAACTCATTGGAACTTGAATTGCCTAACGAAACATTACAGATTTCTAAAGATAAGTAAAAGGGACTTTAAATAACTATTTTGAAAACAAAGTATCAAAAACAGTTTAGGATACGTTTATAGTCTAATTTAACTTGCTTCTGTGCATATTTTGTTCCTTAGCCTCAAACATGTTCTCTGTCAACATGTTTAGCAGTCTAGAAATCTTCAACTTGTGCCCGAAATGGACACGGAACTGGTGAGGTATCCGCTATGACTGCTGGAAACTGATAAGAGTGAGCAGGTGCCATTTTGAAGTAAATGTCTCATTTCCATAGTATGAGTGAGCTGTCAGCACTGCTTGTGCCTGTCTTCATCATCCTGCCCCACCAGAATCCAGCAGTGCATCCACAATTTAAAGGTGGTCTGCACATCTTAAGGGATTTCAGTGCATCAGGTTCCAGCAGTCAGTGCAGATGCCTCACCAGTTTCGTGCCCATTTTGGGCACAAGTTGAAGGTTTCTGGACCGATAAATATGTTGACATAGAACATATTTGAGGTTACGGAATGAAATAAACACAGAAGCAAGTTAAATTAGGCGATAAATGTATTTTAAACAGTTTTTGATACTTTAAGTAACTATTTTGAAACCAAAGTAAATGTTCTGATATTTAAAGTCCCTTTTACTTATCTTTAGAAATCTGTAATGCTTCATAAGAATGCAGAATTACTGAGAGACTCCTGCTAGAGCCCCTGGTTGTCCTAGTGGAAATGATGGCCAGGAGAAAGAAGTTGTTTTTCCTCCCTAAGCAGATAGCCTAGCGACTGTGGACAACGCCAGCTAAGTATGTGATTGCTAAGAGTCTCGTCTCAACACAGACCTGGCAGCAATTTAGAAAGTTCAGTGATTTGGCCAGAGCTGCTACAACAAACTACAATTAAAAAAAAAAACTCATATAGCCCTGCATTATGACAAACGCAGCACCAGCAAGCCTTGCCACCCCCACTTGCCATCGCTCTCCTCCAACTGGAGCAGCACACAATACTATCTCTTACTGCTTCCACTTACACTGTCTACATCTGCTCAGCTGATAATCTCAATTGTTGGCCCCTCTTTCCCACATGCGCTATTTCTTGGCCACTCACCATGCATATATCCCTTCAACAGGCCCCACAGAATATGCTCCCACTCTTGTTGCATAACAAACTGGCTCACAAAAGGATAAAGAACCGCAAAGGGCCCAACATCAATGCAACAGCTGACACCACTAAAGGAAGGGGAGATTGATGTAATCGACAGTGTGGAGGAAGCTGGGTGCTAGACCTTTTCTTGAAACTGAAATATCTGATTTTCCCCTCTTCTTTCTTAAATAGTGGCATGACATGCGCAATTTTCCGATTTAAAACAGTTCCCAACTTTGATATAACTTAAGATTACAGCTGGGGCATCTGCAATGTTCTCACTCGCTTCCTTCCTTTAAAACCCCAGAATGGAAACAATCTGGTCTTGTTTTGTCATTTCGTGCCATTATTTTTTTTTTATTTGTTCTTGGGATAAGAGCATTGTGGCAAGCATTTATTGCCCATCCCTAATTGCCCTCGAGAAGGTGGTGAGCTACCTTCTTGAACCGCTGCAGTCCATGTGGTGTAGGGACTGTATTTTGCTTATGTTAATATTTTGTTGAGTCTCTGTGCCTCATTCAATATTAGTTTCCTTGGGATTTCCAGCACACTGACTTGTTCCTTTACTGTAAATATTTATGCTAGCTAATAATTCTTATTTTCATCAACAAATTAATTTTCAAGGGGCCCACATTATGCCTGATCACCCTCTTTTTCCTGATATAATTGTAAAAAATTGTGTTGATTTTGATCTCCTTTGCTAGTTTCTTTTCATACTCCCTCTTTGTAGCTCCTACTATCTGTTCGTCACCCTTTGATCTTCTTTGTATACTCCCCATTCACCAGGATCTGTGCTATTTTCTGCATTTTTGCATACTTTTCCTTTTAGTTTTATGCTTTTACCTCTTTGGTCATCCATGGTTTTATTTTCAGCAAGTAGAGGAATATAAACAGGTTCCATATCACATTAAATTCTTTTTTGAACATATACCATATTATTCCCAGTATAATTCAGTGGTTAAAAGGGTAGTCTGTTAGTCCTGAGGCATACTACATCCCATTCCACACATGCACAAAATTTAAGTTTCGGTTCATAGGAAGTGCAAGCCGCCAATGGAAACTGTCTTTTACAGGCGGCACAGTGGCGCAGCAGTGAGCACCGCAACCTCACAGCTCCAGCAACCTGTGTTCGGTTCTGGGTACTGCCTTTGTGGAGTTTGCAAGTTCTCCCTGTGACCGCGTGGGTTTCTGCCGGGTGCTTCGGTTTCCTCCCACAGCCAAAGACTTGCAGGTTGATAGGTAAATTGCCCCTAGTGTAGGTAGGTGGTAGGAGAATTGAGGGAAGGTGGGAATGCGGTAGGGGACATGGGATTAGTGTAGGATTAGTATAAATGGGTGGTTGATGGTCGGCACAGACTCGTTGGCAGAAGGGCCTGTTTCAGTGCTGTATCTCTCTACGACTCTATGGTGAGCAATAAGTAATGCATTGGGAGAGGGTCCAAACTGTAATAAGCTTATCTTAGCCATTTAAGCAGCTCCATTTCCAAGCAATGTGAAGCAGAGACAATGCTATTTTTAAAAAAGGGATTACAATGTGAAATTGGGAAAAATATGGTGGCTTGTTGCATCTTGTTTTGTACAGCAAGAGCCTGATACATGTATTCAGAAGTTCTCCCATTTGTCCACCTTACCTTGGCAGTAGTGCCATGAAAATGGCTTGCATGCCTTTATTTCAGGGCTTCCACCAAAAGTGAGGTGAACGAGCAGAGAATCCCGGTGGAAACTCATCCCCGTAGGATTCAATATAAAAAGGAAGTAGAGGAGAAATGATAGTTAAGTCTGAGTGTACATTAGGGTGGCGCAGTGGTTAGCACCACAGCCTCACAGCTCCAGCGACCCGGGTTCAGTTCTGGGTACTGCCTGTGTGGAGTTTGCAAGTTCTCCCTGTGACCGCGTGGCTTTCCTCCAGAGTGCTCCGGTTTCCACATGCCAAAAACTTGCGGGTTGATAGGTAAATTGGCCATTGCAAAAAAAAAAATTTGCCCCTAGTGTAGGTAGGTGGTAGGAGAATTGAGGGAAGGTGGGGATGTGAGAAGGAAAATGGGATTAATGTAGGATTAGTATAAATGGGTGGTTGATGGGCGGCGCGGACCCGGTGGGCCGAAGGGCCTGTTTCGGTGCTGTATCTCTCTATGACTCTATTAAGAGTTGTAGTCCACGAGTCTGCTCTAATGAGCAAGACATTTAAATGCATTAATTAGCTAAAGTATACAACGCTATGAAAGTTTTGCAAAAAGGTAACGACCAACACCAGAGCGTAGATTTCAGGTACTTATTTCCAACTGAGAGAAAATCCAATCTACTACTGCACGTTTCACCTTTATCATATGCTTTCAGTAATTAACATTCTGTTTAGCATACATACGATTGACTGAGTGACCTACCAGGACTTTCTACTCGTTTGTAGTGGTACGGATTAATGCAGACCTCTTTCTGCTTTGAGCCAAATGGAAATTCACAACACTCCAGTGGTTTGAGTTCATGATGACTTTGAAGATCGGGCCAACGCCACACACGACAGTAAATTACATGCGGCAGGCCCTTTCGATGCGATACCTGAAGACGACCATCTAGAGAGCGAGGAATAGTGACACAATTACTAGGTTGACCTGGGCTGCTTAATGCCTTCTCCAACTCTTCCATAGCTCCTTTTTTCTTCTTGAGTTTTTTCACTAGTGCATCAACTGCTTTTTCAGCCCACTTCTCTTCCTCATCGCCTTGCTTCCAGCCCAGTAAGCGTTTCACAGCTGGGCTGGTGAACGAGAACAAGCTTGCCATTGTCATCTCGACCAGTTTTTGAAGCCAATAGCAGGGACACTATTGGGTACAAGAGACAAACAGTAGTTCTGAACAAGTGGTTTTTAAAAGTACTGTTTTAAGCATCAAACCCAGTCTTGAGATCTGAAATTCTGCTATGTACTTTTAGCAGGATTATCCCAAAGTCCAGCTTTAAAAAAATCCATAGGCAAATAGAATCTGTTCTGTGTTGGAATGTGTTCAAATATTTTTCTTCTGGATCTAAGAGAAAACGAGAGAGCGGAAAGTTAGGCTAAAACAAATTAATGTTCAACAATAATTATCTAATCAGCCCAAACTTGAATACCTCAATGTATTTTCAAGGTACTGTGCACTGCTATAAAAAAGGGCCTGGCACTTAGTTTGAGTGCAAGATTTTTTTTGCTAACAGCCTGAAACTGCAGCCATCGCGCCAACTAAATATTAGCATACAAGACTCAACATGCATTAATTAACCAGATTCAAATTCCATTTTGATTTCATGTGAATGAATTGTATCTGTTTATTAAAAACACTTCCCGTATCCTGTAACAGTAAATACAGAGTTTATACTTCCACTGAAGTTCTTGGGGGAAAAAGACATTTCTAAAAGTCAACATGGCTACTCAGATGCATTTCACATCTAATTGTTACATGCAGATCCGAAGCAATTTCATATACTATCATTGCCTCCAAAGATGCAAATAAGAGACCTCTTAATTTGCAATCTTTCTATTAAAATTTGTAAAACTTTTCAAGAAATGCAAGTACAGATTTCGGGAAAAGTTCTTTTTTCTATCCAACTTGATGTAGATAAGAGGAGATCAGATACGCTCAAGTGCTCTTCACAGAAAGAAATACAATATTTTGACCTTGAACAATAGCAGTGATAACATTCAATAATTCTGGATCAGCGCTGATTTTCTTCCTCTCTCCCACTCCCTACTTTCCTTGAGGGTACAGAACCAAAATCAGTCAGTACTTATAACTGTAAGGATGCATTTTGAACTGAAGCTTAGAAAAATGATACTGACTAGATGATAAAAGGCTGAAAACTTCAGACTCCTGTACAGTAAATTAAATATAGCATTTTTTTTTTTAAAAGCAGCTTACCCTCTACAAAAATCTGATGGTCTGCAAAGTAATAATTTTGACATAGGCACAACTATATCCCTTAGTCAGTTCATCTTAGTTGACTAAGTATATTCCAAGACAAGATGAATACTAATTGCAAAAGAAAAAGTCAAAACTATTTGAGCCAATAAGGGCTTGCTAAAATTATTGTTTCCATCAAACTGATCAAAGAACCAGAGGATAAAGGAAGATAATTTGTGGTACCAATCTACTTAATGGTCTGACTGGAATATTTTGGAGCAAAATGTCAAGCAGTTTAGAATCAATAATGAAACATTATTATTGACACTAAGATTTCTTACATCATAACAGTGACTGCACTTCAAAAGTACTTCATTGGCTGTAAAGCACTTTGGGACACCTGGTGGCCATGAAAGGCGCTATATAAATACAAGACTTTTTTCTTTTACTCTAAAACAAGCCAGTTTATACTTCCATCTGTGATGGTGGTTTCAAAAAGTGAAATAAATCCACGGCAGTAATAATGCTCTGTCTCAACACAGAGCCAGTACGCTTTACAAACTGGATCACCAAATGCTAATACATTAGTAATAAATCAATATGGTAAAATAAATTCTATTTAAGGAGTGTGCCTTTGGCTCAGGACAGGTTGATTTCACAAACCATTTTTCTCTAGGAGAAAGATTCTCATCAATAATTTGAGAGAACTTGAAGGTTTAAAAATAGGGCATCATGGGCTGCATAAATAAACTTTCAAGCACTGCACGTCAGACACAAAAAGAGCCTCAAGCAGCCTGTTCGTTGTTGGTTACCACTCCTGGTCTACTGCACCACACATCTGAAGAACAGTACATACAGGAACAAACGTTCTGAGCACAGCATGTGCTTACTTGTTGCAAAAGTTGTGTTTATGGAGCACAGTACATGTTTACATCTATAAACAAACTTAGGGACAGTGATTTGCCCCCAGGGGTGCAGTGTCAATGTGTACTTTTAGTTTAACCAACTTTTGAACGTAATTTTGCAATTCTTAAAAAGGTTAAAAAACTTATCAGACAATTGGAATGGATTGGGTTTTTACTTTGATTCTCTTAAAATGAACTTGACTGCACTGTGATGCTTTTTCCTCTTGACAAACTGCCAAACTGAAATGCTAATCATCTAATCGATGCTTTCACTTATGGTCAGATCCAACAGTGGTTGGATCAAATCCAAACGATTCTCGCTTGCATGCACCACTTGTGAAGATGAATCACTTTACTGAATCAGAAAGTCAGGACTCTCCATTTCTCTGGAATTGACTTTATGCTTCTCCTCAGGAACCAATTAAGGATTTGCATCGCTAATCTGAAAGTAGTGATTGTATGCTTTGTTGCTGGCTAAAGGATTACCGTGGTTTTTATAATTTCCCTTCATTGTTATTTTCCCGATGGCAAAGGCTTTAAGAGATGTCCATAATATTAAAAGTTGCAGGTATTTGGAAACTCTTAATCCTGTGTTCCAACAAACAGAAATTCAGAAGCCCTCCAAGGCCAAATTTAATGTTTGGCAGAAAAGAGACATCACTCCTCTTTGGTTAAGAGCACGACAAGGTGGCCAGTCAGGTCGAAACAAAAACAGAAAACACTGAAATTACATAGAAACTCAATCAGCATTTTCGTGAAGATAGGCTAATGTCTCAGGCAGAACACTACTTCAGAATTAATAGGAAATGTGTCTAATAGCGTCCAGGTGACTCAGGGCACTATTGGGAGCTGGGGAGAGCAAGATATTTTATTTATACTAACAGCTGTCAGTGCAAATATGACAAATCACTTTCATCAGACAGAGAATTTATAACAGGCATGGTAAACAAGATTAAAATATGAAGCAAGAGCAGAATAGAAAATATTAGTGTCTGCTCTGGAAAAGAACGTGTCCTTTGACAAAGTACTCTTACTCAAGTGTGCAGCAAGGAAGGAGTGGAAGGGATAGCAAAGACACATTTGACATATTCCCTTTTTAATTTGAAGAGTTAAATTTTTTGAGAGGATGCAAGATAAATTCTATTCCGAACAGCTGACAGGATATAATCATTTTACTGGGACAGGAAGAGATGAAGGTTACAACTGCAACTGGGATTGAAGGATGCCTATATTTATTTATTTAGAGATACAGCACTGAAACAGGCCCTTCAGCCCACCAAGTCTGTGCCGACCAACAACCACCCATTTATACTAACCCTACATTAATCCCATGTTGCCTACCACATCCCCACCATTCTCCTACCTACACTAGGGGCAATTTACAATGGCCAATTTACTGATCAACCTGCAAGTCTTTGGCTGTGGGAGGAAACTGGAGCACCCGGCGGAAACCCACGCAGTCACAGGGAGAACTTGCAAACTCCGCACAGGCAGTACCCAGAACTGAACCCGGGTCGCTGGAGCAGAGAGGCTGCAGTACTAACCACTGCATCACCCTTATAGTTCTGGCACTGATGTAAACTGTGGCCTCCATTTTGGGGGCAGCATCAAAGTGATGGCGCTTTCCGCTGACCTCAAAGAATGTTGTTCACAGTGATCTAGTAAACTGTGGCACGAATTTCACCTTTCCCGCATTAATTTATTCCTAGTGCAAGCTATAGGGAGATCTCTGGCTTTCAGCAACAGTGACATAATCAAGCAGGCTAAGAAGACAATCACAGTGGCACAGTGGTTAGCACCGCAGCCTCACAGCTCCAACGATCCGGGTTCAATTCTGGGTACTGCCTGTGCGGAGTTTGCAAGTTCTCCCTGTGACGGCATGGGTTTTCGCCGGGTGCTCCGGTTTCCTCCCACAGCCAAAGACTTGCAGGTGATAGGTAAATTGGCCATTGTAAATTGCCCCTAGTGTAGGTAGGTGGTAGGGAATATGGGATTACTGTAGGGTTAGTATAAATGGGTGGTTCTTGGTCGGCACAGACTCGGTGGGCCGAAGAGCCTGTTTCAGTGCTGTATCTCTAAATAAAAATAAAAATAAAATTCGCAGAGACAGCAAACTACAAATTAACAAGCAGGTTTTAGCATTCACTTCTTGTAATTTTACAGAAAGCAAAATAAAGATTGGGATATATATATATATATATATATATATATATATATATATATATTTAAAAAACACATTTATATCATGGAAAGCAGAAACCTGACATTCCACAAACATAAAAGTCCTTTTTCAGAGCCAGAGAGGTTATTCATCAGTAACTGCTACTTGGCACACCATTAAAAACCCAGTTACACCTATTTCAACAAGGCGCAAATTTTTCCAAGGATTTTTACAGCTAGAATAACAGTGTAAAAAATGGGTGTTCAAATCAATGCAATGATTTAATCGATTTCCAACTGTAAGGACTTCAGCAGCACACCCTATGGAGTGGGGGTGGGGTCACTGACTTTTGAATTTCCGCATTTAACAGTGCATGTGCAGTTGCCAGAAGTTGCAGTCAGTTTCAGAGTAATGACAGTGAATTCCAACAGTTTCACCATCATTACCACCAAAAATCTGGGCCAATGCTTCTTGCTTTCTCCCTCAACCTCCTCCCCACTCCCAGTCAGGTGGAATGGGAAAGGGAATTAGTTATTAACTGTGAACTAAATATTTAAATCTTTAGTTCATAATGGGAAATAAAACAAATCAAGTACTCAGTCTTCACAGTTGCAGAGGTTGAGCTCTCCTTTGGAATACTAACAAGGATCATCGGTATACAAGGGTAGAAAGCAAGTGAATTATAATCTACAATGGAATGGGATACCCAGCTGCAATACTTTCATTCGATAGGCACTTGCACAGTCTACATGCTTGTCACCACAAAGCAATTACCCCCCTACCCAACTACAACTGTATATGAAATATTCATGATGTAAAAGCAGCCTAGATCTATGTCCAGCTGCCACCATAAATGGCTGGCTATTTAATTACAACAGAGATTGAAACCAAAACAGCCCAGGAACTTTAACTAATTTCAGGTTAGATATAAAAATAGTTTGCGCAGCAAATATAAAACACACTCAAATAGTGCTGGGGCATCAACTTCTTACAATTTATATCAATGACTTAGATGAGGGCAGCTAAATTTGCAGATGACACTAAGATAGATAGGAAAAGCAAGACGACATAAGGAGGTTGCAGACCAATATAGAGAAGTTGAGTGAGTGGGCAAAAATCTGGCAGATGGAGTATAATGTGGGAAAATGTGAAATTGTTCACTTTGGCAGGAAGAATAAAAAGCAGAGTATTTCTGAAATGGAGAACGACTGCAGAATTCTGAGGTGCAGAGGGATCTAGGTGTTCTGGTGCATGAGTCACAAAAAGTTAGTATGCAGATACAGCAAGTAATAAAGAAGGCTAATGGAATGCTATCCTTTATTACGAGAGGAATTGAAAATAAAAGTAAAGATGTTGTGTTTCAGTTATACAGGGCATTGGTGAGACTGTATCTCGAATACTGTGTGCAGTTTTGGTCTCCTTATTTAAGGAGGGACGTGAATGCATTGGATGCGATTCAGAGGAGGTTTACTAAATTGATACCTGGAATGAGCGGGTTGCCTTATGAGGAAAGGTTGGACGGACTGGGCTTGTTTGCACTGGAGTTTAGGAGAGTGTGGGGAGACTTGATTAAAGTATAAAAGATCCTGAAAGGCCTTGATTAGGTGAATGTGGAGGGATGTTTCCTCTTGTGGAGGAGTCCAGAACTAGGGGGTACCATTTTAAAATTAGGGGAAACCTTATAGGACAGAGATGAGAAATTTGTGCTCTGAGGGTTGTGCGACTTTGGAACTCTGCCTCAGAAGATGGTGGAGGCGGGGTCATTGAATATTTTTAAGGCTGCAGTAGATTGATTCCCTTGCCTAACCAGAATCTAAGGTTATCAGGGGTAGATGAGAGTGTGGAATTCGAGACACAAACAGATCAGCCATGATCTTATTGAATGGCGGAGCAGGCTCGAGGGGTCAAATGGCCTACGTTCTTATGTCATAGATAATAACTTCTAACAAGAACAACCTATTTTTATTTCAAACCAACCAAGCATTTAACATTATTTTGTCATTAGAACGGTTTTCCTGCAGTGACAAGATCAGTAACACCTATTAACCCATCAAGTAAATCAAAAATCTTAGTTGAAAATACCACAATTGTGATCTGATATATTTAAATAAATATCATGAGCTGCAGAGCAAATTATTTCAGGAGCATGGGTTTATTTTTTAAACTTCATTTAACATATAAAAGAAATGTTGATAATTCTCAGCCAGAGTGAGGTTTCAACTGTGTGATGCAGTGAAGTTTACAAATTAATATTCAGTTAATGCTTCAGTTCTATGCAATATGCAAGCCTGCTGAAAGGAGAGCAACGTTATATTGTGTGCAGCTGAATAGTCCAATCAAGTAGGTGACCTCCTTTGGTGGTTTAGCTCATTATACCGGAGAGTAGTTAAGCCACATGGACCAAGGTGATAGATACACTGTTCAATCCCTCACCTACCAAGAGTTAGATCACCTTAAAATGTACCTGTTTTAGTCTCCTGTCCTAATACATCCTTATGTGGCTCAGTGTCAAATTTTGTTCATTACTGCTCCCGTAAGATGGCTTGAGACGCTTTACTATGTTAAAGGCGCTATATAAATGTCAGAAAAGCAGGAGAGAATGAGGGGAGAAAAAGGAAAAATAAAATAATTACAAAGTATGATCAATGGGTTATGGTAACCAGAGAGATAAGTTTCTAACCAAAATTTACAGAAGATAAAACAGTTAACGTTATTATTCTGATGAAAGGTCATCAACCTGAACCGTTAACGTTTTTTTCTCTCCACAGATGCTGTCTGATCTGAGTATTTCCAGCACTTTATTTTTATTTCATACAGGGAATGCTGCTGTCAATCAGGAGCAGAAAGTGTCATCCATTTTCCTCCTCCCAATTTAGAGCTCGAGGTTAACTGTAGAGCCCCAGCTGATATCAACTATTAGCAAGCCAGGAATAAAACCAGGGATCTTTTAGTCTGTGGATGTTCGTTACCCACAGGATATACTTGCTAAGCCATCATGAAAACTCTGAATACAGTATTTTTTAAATGCAAAATGCAAATAGTTCGTTCAATTAACTATAAATTTCTCCTGCAGAAAAATCAATGCAACACCCCAACATCAAGACAAGCGATTCATTGTCTTTCTTTCAGTAATGGCTTTACATGAAAACTTGACATGTTAGTTTATTTCGTATTACTAGCTTAAGTATTAACTCTGATTATTAAAACAAGCCTCACCCCACAGAAATACAATTAACAATAAACAATTAAAGTATAAACAAACTATGATAACCTTACCTACATAAACAACTGGGCAATCATCTCTGGTCAAGAGAGAGTAAGCAATGAACGATACATGAAGGTTAAGATATGTTCCAAAGCCAACCAGCTAACATGGAATCATTATATGATCTGAGAGAGCAACTTTCCAGTGTACTTTCATTATTAACAAAAGAAACATATTTATGGAAGATACCCTTGTAATGCTATACTGTGCCACAACACTTTTCCATTGCTGCATAATGCTGAAGGGAACATTCCACATGGAATTCTGCTTAAGTCATCATTTCCTCCCTAACAATAGAATTTCACAGGTGTAGTGTAGAAATTGACAGTTAGATAGAGAACTCTGGCAGAGCCACAAATTAAAACCATTTATATATATCTTGAAAATTTATCAAATTTCAGGGCAGTCACAAAATATAGGTGGCAAAACTTGGTGACAGGTTAATGAGGCCGGGGTTGGGCAGGGTGAAGGCAAGACAACACAGACAGGAAACGAGACAACAGTCAGGGAAAGAGTCTGATGTCTGTTACCATTAGCCTCCTCAAAAAAACCCTTGACCCCTCTGGCCTTGCAAGCTACTGCCCAAACTCCAACTTCCTTTCCTCTCCAAAGTCTTTGAATGCATGGTCACCACCCAGTCCTCACCCATTTTCCCCACAATTTCACATTTGAACCCCTTCATTCAAGTTTCTGCCCTGCCACAGCACTGAAAAGGCCCTCAAAGTCATAAATGACATCCAATGGGACTGTGACTATGGTCAACTATCCTTCTCTACCTATCTGCAGACTTTGACACAACACCCTCCTCTAACGCCTCTCCTCCATCACCCACCTGGGGGGATTGCCCTCACCTCGTTCCATTCCTATCTATGCAATCATTGCCAGAGAATCACATGCAATGGCTTCTCTTCCTGCTCCTGTACCATTAACAAGGATCTATCCTTGGGACCCTCCTATTTCGCATCGACATCATCCAAAAACACAGTAAGTTCCACTTGTATGCTGACTGCTCCCTACCCTACTTCACCACCACCGCTTTCAACCCTTACAATGTCTGTGTTGTCAGGTCACTTTTCCAATGCCCAGTACTGAACAAGCAGTAATTTCCTGCAATTAAATATCAGGAAGACCATAACCAATGCCTTCAGTTCCTGCCACAAAGACCGTCCCCTTAGCACCAACGCCATGCATCGCCCTGATCATAGTGAGGCTGAAATATTTGCAACCTCGGCTTCCAATTTGACCCGGAGATCAACTTCCAATCCCATAACCTCTCGAAAACCAAGATCATCTACTTTCATCTCTAACTTTGTCCATCTAATTCCCTGTCTCAGATCATCTGAGCATCTCATCCATGCCTTTGTTACCCACAGACTCCACTAATCCAATGTAGCTGACTCCAACCTCACATCCTCCAAAACTCTGCTGCCCATATCTTAACTGGGACCAAGCCCTATTCACCCAACACCCTGTGCTTGCTGACATACATGGTTCCCGGTCCAGAAAATTATTGACTTTAAAATTCTCAGCGCTGGGGAGACAGTGGCATAGTGGTAATGTCACTGGACTAGTAATCTGGAGGCCTGGGGTAATGCCCTGGGGCACATGTTCAAATCCCACCACAGCAGCTGGTGGAATTTATATTCAATTAATTAATTAAAAAATCCAGAATTAAAAACTAGTCTCAGAATGGTGCCATGAAGCTATTGATTGTCACAAAAATCCATTTGGTTCTCTAATATCTTTTAGGGAAGGAAATTTGCTGTCCTTACCTGGTCTGGTCTACATGTGACTCCAGAACCACAGCAAAGTGGTTGACTCTCAACTGCCCTCTGAAATGGCCTAGCAGGCCACTTGGGTGGCAAGGCCAATTAGGGATGGGCAACAAATGCTGGCCTTGCCAGTGCCACCCACATTCCATAAAATAATTTTTTTTTTTTTTTTAAATCAAATCCTTCCATGGCCTCTCCCCTCCCTAATTCTCAACTCCTCCACCCTAGAGCCCTCACATCACTACACTAAAATTCTGGCCACTTCTGCAACCCCAATGTTAACTGTTCGACCATTGGCAGCTGCGCCTTCAGCAGCCTATGCCAAGCTCTGGAATTCCCTCCCAACCTCTCTCTCCTCCTTTAAGTCAGTCCTTAAAAGCTACCTCTCTGGCCAAGCTTTTGGTCACCTGTCCTAATACCTCTTGTGGCTCGATATCAAATTTTGTTTGATAACACTTTTGTGAAGTGCCTTGGTATGTTTTACTACATTAAAAGTGTTATATAAATGCAAGTTATTATTGTTTCCAACTGGGTTAAAAATACAGTCGCAATTTGCGAAATGGGTGTACAAGAACTGACTGTTTAACTACAAAATGTTTGAGGTTACCCAAGTGCTTTTTTTGGGTTAGCACCAACTCACATTTATATAGCACTGTGCCACCAAGGTGGAAAAGAGAGGTATGCAAAGCAGGTCAGAGTTGGCAAGCAAAGTTAAAGGAGGTTGAAAAAGGTAGGGAGAAGGGAGATCTTTGAGAAATTTAATTTGAAGTCTTTGGCTTCCCAACCCCAACCCACTGTATAGACTAAGACAATGAATGGACAGGGGTGATAAGGGAGTAGACAGGCACAGTCAAGACCCCATCACTTTCCACACCGCCCCACCAGCCCCCCCCCCCCCCACTTTTACTCACGAAGTTGATAGTGGCCGAGACCCAGAAAGTGAAATGCAAGTGCTTCACCATCCAATTTTCCCTTCTTCCATATTTGCTTGTGCCACAACACTGCTTTATGATTTCTCGTTGGGAGAAATTAAACACATCTCACTATTGCATGATAGTTTGAATTTTTTGTTCAAAATAGCCACCTTTACCCCATTAAAAAGTGTATAAACTAAACCCATCTCAGAATTCAATAGAATAAAAAGGCATTTACAAATTCTGGCAAAAGTAACAGCACCATTCGCAACTCCTCAGATACTGAAGCAGTCCGTGCAGAAATGCAGCATGTCCCGGACAATATTCAGGCTTGAGCTGATAAATGGCAAGTAACATTCGTGCCACACAAGTGCCAGGCAATGACCATCTCCAACGAGAGAGAATCTAACCATCTCCCCTTGACATTCAATGGCATTACGGTCGCTGAATTCCCCATGATCAACACCCTCCGGATTACCATGGACGAGAAACTGAACTGGAGTAGCCATATAAATAGTGTGGCTACAAGAGCAGGTCAGAGACTACCTCAGATGGACTGCAGCAGTTCAAGAAGGCAGCTCACCACCACCTTCTCAAGGGCAATTAGGGATGGGCAATAAATGCTGGCCTAGCCAGCGATGCCCGCATCCCTGAATAAATAATTTTTAAAAAACTTGCATTTAACTAGCAGCTTTAATGTAGAATATCCGAAGCCACTTCACAGGCATCAGATTGAGCCAAAGCAGGACAGATTAAGTGAGTTGGCCAAAAGCTTGGTCAAATTGGCAGAGATAGTAGGACTTAGAGTGAATACCAGACAATAGGGCTTAGGTAGCTGAAGGTATGGCTGTCAAAAGCAGGGCAAAGAGTTGTGTGGTGGCCGGTGTGGGGGTGGTGGTGTTGATGATAGTTTGTAACCTCTTTCAGCCCTATTTGTGGATGAGGTCAGAATCAAGGATACATCCTTGGTGAACTCTGGAGGTGACTGTACAGGAGTGGGAGGAGAAAGCACTGTTAAAGATGCTCTGTCGACAATTAGATAGGCAAGCCAAGGCCAGTCTTACGATCACAGTCGCAGAAAATGCAATTTGTGAATTTGGTTATTGAGTAATTATGTGTAAAAACAATTCACAGTAAACTGTTGCATTTGAAAATTCTACTGACACGGTACAAAGAGCAGAGATTTATTCAGAGTCACATGAGAACTACAAACTCAGTTAAATGGCTCCCAAACACAGGACCCCTTAAAATAAATGGAAATATTGATAATGGCTCTCTAACTTAAAACTCAAGTGGAGGTGCAAAACCTACAACTTTTGGTTTTCTCCAGAAAGAGAAAAATTTAGTTCAGTCTTGTATTCTCTTTAGTTTAAATGAGCCTGGAATCAAATATAACCCTTCAAAATAATAAACTTCATAAATACATAAACCACTCCTTTAATAGTATCAGGAACTTAGTCAAATCAAATGTTATAATAGGATTTTGCTAAATTCTTTACAAGTCATAACACATTTAGGATTTTATGATGAACTAAACTGCTTGCAGGTGAGACTGTAGTGACAGAACAGATGCACTGCAATCTCAAAGTTTCATAATTACATTTGGCAAGCCTATTTAAAAAATATGCTGCAACCTTCCAGATCCACATATAGCCTTCAGGCAAATATCCAGATGCAATGGAATTTAGCCAACAATTTCCTGTTTAAAATGCAGTTCATCTGCTCGCCCCATTTTTAGTACATTTGATTCAGGATTCCTTTCCCAATGACTTATGCATTTTAAATCAGCTTCATAAATCAATCAACTACTGCATACTTGGAATGCTGTGAAAACACATGGAATACTGCAAGAAAAATTGACCTTCAGCTCAACATTCAAGTCTCTTCCACTCCTAAAAATCCTAAATTAATCTCAGTGCTTGATAAAACCATAAGATATTGTGGCAACGAAAGGGCCCCTTCCCATCTTTTCATGAGCAGTTTTTTCTGCCTTCATATAACCCAAGTAAAAATATAGCTCATGTCAAGGATGTTCAGTATTCTAAGTAAAATCAGTTTAGGTAGCCCCACTTCCAACAGATGCACATGAAAACTTACAGCAATCAACTGGGACTCCAGTAGTCTAATATGCTGGAATTCCCAGTGCTTTAGAAACTGCCACATTTAGATTGAGACGCACCAACAGCAAGATATATATTTGCACCATATTCACATGCATGGAGCAAATGTCATAAGTACAGTTAACAAATATTAAAATTTGCAAAATATACTCACTGCAAAGTTTCACAAAAGCTAGCTACAGCTCTGTTAGATCAAGCTGGTTTCTGTAATACTAAATTCCTGCTTTACTGACACATTTTGAATGGTAGCTCATGGTGCAACAAATGAAATAAAGGAATTATCTGGATGAGATTACAATACATGTTGTTTTAATTGCACTGCTGAATCCTTAATACTTTTCATGACCATGTGTGATGGGAAACTGATGAGTCATCATTCTGAATTTTTGCTTAGCAAATTAAATTTTCATTGAAAAAATACTTCAAATCTCATCTCTACAACTGGTGACCAGTACATCACAAGGCCATAATCAACAGGCCAGGCAACCTCAATCCACAAAAGCAAAATACGTAATTTATAACACATCTACAAAGACGACATTACACATTTGCTCATTCATGAATTATGGGTGAGATCCCAAAAAGATCATTTTCTAAAATCATCACAAACCCGACAATTTAAAGTGTTGAGAGACAGCAGTGGGTGGCGTGGGGGGGGGGGGGTAGTGGGAAGGGAGAAAAAAGAGACAGGAGAAAAGAGAAATTATATGGTGCTGATCCCAACGTCAAGATTCCTCAAATACAGCCATTACTTTTGAAGCTTGTTTGCATAAAAGGTCTCACAAACAGTAATGAGAGAAACAAAACAATAAACCTATACTGGTGGCACTAGCTGTTGGATGACAGTGGCCAGGATACTGGGTGAATTACCTACTCTTCAAAAAAGTGCCCAGGCCTTTTTTGTTGATACAGCCACCCAAATAGTCAGTTTAACACCTCGCCCAAAAGCCAGCTCCACTGGACAACCCAGCAGTGCCTTGGTACTACTGTCAGCCTAAATTTAGTGCTCAAACCTTGTGTTGGGATTTTGATTTGAATCTGACATTTAAGAAGTGGTCTAGTAATAGATATTTTTCATAAAACTCCAATGAATCAACAGGGAGTGCTTTCCATCCGTTCTAAACAGCTTCTGCCCTGTCACCTAGCTAACGGTAGGGCAGCAGGTGCGGACAGTGTTCACGTCAAAAATCCTAAAAGCTGGCTTTGGGTGGAGGAGGAAATGAGGGCAACAGGAAATGGCTTTGATTTGGGAGGTTAGTGTAGGGAGTTGGTGAAAATAATTGCATTTGGGGCACATGCACCCTCTGTCTTCCGCAAGATCCTAGCGAGGCAGAGAATTATCTAGGAATGGACACTCAAAGAGTAACCAGAACGAGGCATGCTACAAAATGTGTAATGCACAGTGTGCCTTTGTAGAATATCAAAAGGCTCGAGGGAAACCCACTCACATTGCTTTCATTGATTTCTATAAGGCTTTTGAACTAGAAATTTGAAGTTAGATAGTATGGCATATCTGTCCAAGAGTAGATGAGAGAAACTCACTGAACTTCTCTTGAAAGAGGTATGAGGCAAAGCTTTCCTATTTGATGCAGTGGTGTCTGTTTCACACATTTCTGTAAGTAATGCAAAGGTCCTTTCAGTTGATACAGTATTACTGGATGACACAGCTGGGATTCAAGTGCACTTCTTCATGAATAGGTTCACGAGGAGAATTTGGCATGCATCCCCAAATACTACAACAACTTGCATTTATAAATACAGTATGACTTTGCATTGATGGGAGATACAAGGGGAATTTTCCTGCTTATAAATCGGGGTCCTAATGGATACAGTCAAAAAAAAAAGAAGATAATTACAGCACAGGAACAGGCCCTTCGGCCCTCCAAGCCTGCGCCGATCCAGATCCTCTCTCTAAACATGTCACCTATTTTCTAAGGTTCTGTATCTCTTTTCTTCCTGCCCATTCATGTATCTGTCTAGATACATCTTAAAAGACTCCATCGTGCCCGCGTCTACCACCTCCGCTGGCAACGCGTTCCAGGTGCCCACCACCCTCTGCGTAAAGAACTTTCCACGCATATCCCCCCTAAACATTTCCCCTTTCACTTTGAACTCGTGTCCTCTAGTAATTGAAACCCCCACTCTGGGAAAAAGCCTCTTGCTGTCCACCCTGTCTATACCTCTCATGATTTTGTACACCTCAATCAGGTCCCCCCTCAACCTCCGTCTTTCTAATGAAAATAATCCTAATCTACTCAACCTCTCTTCATAGCTAGCGCCCTCCATACCAGGCAACATCCTGGTGAACCTCCTCTGCACCCTCTCCAAAGCATCCACATCCTTTTGATAATGTGGCGACCAGAACTGTACGCAGTATTCCAAATGTGGCTGAACCAAAGTCCTATACAACTGTAACATGACCTGCCAACTCTTGTACTCAATGCCCCGTCCGATGAAGGAAAGCATGCCGTATGCCTTCTTGACCACTCTATTTACCTGCGTTGCCACCTTCAGGGAACAGTGGACCTGAACACCCAAATCTCTCTGGACATCAATTTTCCCCAGGACTTTTCCATTTACTGTATAGTTCACTCTTGAATTGGATCTTCCAAAATGCATCACCTTGCATTTGCCCTGATTGAACTCCATCTGCCATTTCTCTGCCCAACTCTCTAATCTATCTATATTCTGCTATATTCTCTGACAGTCCCCTTCACTATCTGCTACTCCACCAATCTTAGTGTCGTCTGCAAACTTGCTAATCAGTCCACCTATACTTTCCTCCAAATGATTTATGTATATCACAAACAACAGTGGTCCCAGCACGGATCCCTGTGGAACACCACTGGTCACACGTCTCCATTTTGAGAAACTCCCCTCTACTGCTACTCTCTGTCTCCTGCTGCCCAGCCAGTTCTTTATCCATCTAGCTAGTACACCTTGGACCCCAAGCGCCTTCACTTTCTCCATCAACCTGCCATGGGGAACCTTATCAAACGCCTTACTGAAGTCCATGTATATGACATCTACAGCCCTTCCCTCATCAATCAACTTTGTCACTTCCTCAAAGAATTCTATTAAGTTGGTAAGACATGACCTTCCCTGCACAAAACCATGTTGCCTATCACTGATGAGCCCATTTTCTTCCAAATGGGAATAGATCCTATCCCTCAGTATCTTCTCCAGCAGCTTCCCTACCACTGACGTCAGGCTCACCGGTCAATAATTACCTGGATTATCCCTGCTACCCTTCTTAAACAAGGGGACAACATTAGCAATTCTCCAGTCCTCCGGGACCTCACCCGTGTTTAAGGATGCTGCAAAGATATCTGTTAAGGCCCCAGCTATTTCCCCTCTCGCTTCCCTCAGTAACCTGGGATAGATCCCATCCGGACCTGGGGACTTGTCCACCTTAATGCCCTTTAGAATACCCAACACTTCCTCCCTCCTTATGCCGACTTGACCTAGAGTAATCAAACATCTGTTCCTAACCTCAACATCCGTCATGTCCCTCTCCTCGGTGAATACCGATGCAAAGTACTCGTTTAGAATCTCACCCATTTTCTCTGAGTCCAAGCATAACATTCCTCCTTTGTCCTTTAGTGGGCCAATCCTTTCTCTAGTTACCCTCTTTCTCCTTATATATGAATAAAAGGCTTTGGGATTTTCCTTAACCCTGTTTGCTAAAGATATTTCATGACCCCTTTTAGCCCTCTTAATTCCTCGTTTCAGATTGGTCCTACATTCCCGATATTCTTTCAAAGCTTCGTCTTTCATCAGCCGCCTACACCTTATGTATGCTTCCTTTTTCCTCTTAGCTAGTCTCACAATTTCACCTGTCATCCATGGCTCCCTAATCTTGCCATTTCTATCCCTCATTTTCACAGGAACATGTCTCTCCTGAACGCTAATCAACCTCTCTTTAAAAGCCTCCCACATATCACATGTGGATTTACCTTCAAACAGCTGCTCCCAATCTACATTTCCCAGCTCCTGCCGAATTTTGGTATAGTTGGCCTTCCCCCAATTTAGCACTCTTCCTTTAGGACCACTCTCGTCTTTGTCCATGATTATTTTAAAGCTTACGGAATTGTGATCACTATTCCCAAAGTAGTCCCCTACTGAAACTTCAACAACCTGGCCGGGCTCATTCCCCAACACCAGGTCCAGTATGGCCCCTTCCCGAGTTGGACTATTTACATACTGCTCTAGAAAACCTTCCTGGATGCTCCTTACAAATTCTGCTCCATCTGGACCTCGAACACTAAGCGAATCCCAGTCAATGTTGGGAAAATTAAAATCTCCTATCACCACCACCCTGTTGCTCCTACATCTTTCCATAATCTGTTTACATATTTGTACCTCTATCTCACGCTCGCTGTTGGGAGGCCTGTAGTACAGCCCCAATATTGTTACCGCACCCTTCCTATTTCTGAGTTCTGTCCATATTGCCTCACTGCTCGAGTCCTCCATAGTGCCCTCCTTCAGCACAGCTGTGATATCCTCTTTGACCAGAAATGCAACTCCTCCACCCCTTTTACCTCCCTCTCTATCCCGCCTGAAGCATCGATATCCTGGGATATTTAGTTGCCAATCTTGCCCTTCCCTCAACCAAGCCTCAGTAATAGCAATATCATACTCCCAGGTACTAATCCAAGCCCTAAGTTCATCTGCCTTACCTACTACACTTCTTGCATTAAAACAAATGCACCTCAGACCACCAGTCCCTTTATATTCATCATCTGCTCCCTGCCTGTTCTTCCCCTTAGTCACACTGACTTCATTATCTAGTCCTTCATAATGGTGTTGAGAAGGGGTGAAGAAAACCTTAGCATTCCTATTTCTTTTGTGACAGAAAATTCCAATGAAGATTATACATGTTTCCATAGATTTCTCCATCATGGCCGAGAATTCAAAGGTATACAACAAGAGCTCCCTCTAGCTTACACCCAAGAACCAGGACTAAGCTGCAAGATGGATTCGAGACAAAAGGAGAAAATGTTTGCAGAGAAGGCAGGGTCTAATCTGCACAGATGTGTCAGAGTACCTGGAAGGTGTGTTAGCCTCACAACTGGTAAAGTGCAATTACTCCCTCGCCTCCACCTCAGATACCTTGGTTTCCAGCAAAGCCTCACATCCTAGCTGTTTCCTCTGGTATTCTACATCTCCATTTTTTCCCAAAAATATACTTTATTCATAAAATTTGTAAAAATACATTATGTAACAGTTCACATTTGACATGTGCAATATAGATCACTTTCTTTCAATACAGTGCATGAGGTGCCTCACTGCACTTGCCATTACAGGTTTTTTCCAACAATGTACATTTACATTTCATGTCAAATATTCTGCGGTGCATATACCCTGAGGGGTTTTACACAGTTTTCAGTCCCTCGGTATACTATGGCGGGAGGGCCTTATACAGTGGCTTTTCTCCATTCAGCTTTTGTGGCAGCTGCCCCAAGTTAGTACATCCCTTAGCAAGTAGTCCTGGACTTTGGATGGACCCAGTCTGCAACACTCAGTTGTCAACAGCTCTTTGTATTAGAAGACCAGCAAGTTCTGAACAGACCAAAGTGCATCTGCCACCAAACTGATGGTCTCCAACAGCAGTTGATTCATCTCTGTGCGGATCCCTGGGAACAGCCCATACAGCAGTGAGTCCTGTGTTACACAGCTACTTGGAACGAACCTCGACAAAAACCACTGCATTTCTTTCCAGACGAGTCCAGAAGGAGTAGGCGACAGTCTCTTCCCCACTGTAGCCACCTCGAGGGCAGCATGCGAGGTGGGAGAGACTCCAGGCATGCAGGAAGGATCTGACAGGGAAGGCCCTTCTCACCACCAGCCAAGCTACATTTTGGTGCTGTTGAATCCACCCGCCCATCTTCACTCCCTCAAATCCTAAGAGCACACTTGTCCCAACAAGTAGCTTAGCCATCCACTGCCCAATCTGGCAGTACCACATCAAAATCCACCTCATTGTCCTGTCAAAATGACCCCTTGCTCTGGGATCATCCTGAAGGCCTAGATAACATGACACTTCTATGGCACGACAAGCTGCCTTCTTAAACACCCCCCTTCCCCCCATCGTTAAAGATTAGCAGCTCATGGATTTCTTTATCCCCAGATACAGAACATCTTTCAGTGCCTCCGTTTCTCTTCCTTACCCACCCAGCTAAACCAAGCCTCCTCCAGTCACAGCTGTACCCTAGCCCTGAGCTTGTCACTTTCCAGTTTCTCTATCTCCCCTCACCCGCTCCAAGCTCATCTCATCTGAAGCAGTTACCTCCTGCTCCCTCCACTCCAATTACATTGAACCATCATCTAACTTCCCTTTGCTGGTCCCCCATTCTAGCCAACATTATAAATAACTCTGATAAATACTGCCCACCCTTTCAAACAGCTATCACCACTCCCTCTTCAATCAATCCACTGTCCTCATTAACTGTCCCATCTTCAACTTTGTTCTTCTCCAAGGTTCCAGGACATGTTTCCCAGGACTCTACCACAATTCCATCCCTCCCAACCTGCGTTGAAGCAGCCCCAAAGGTTACAATCAACCTTCTCTCACCATGACCATGGTGCATGATCTTCCTCATTTACCTCGACTTCTTCACGGCCTTCAACACTACCACATGACCCTCCTCCATGCCCAGCTCCAATGGGATTGCCTGTACTTGGCGCCATTCCTTACCTATCCAGCTTTAATCAGTATTTCTCTTGCAATCACTTCTCTTTTCACCCAAAAACATCATCGCCATAATCCCACAAATGTCTGTCGTTAGCCCCCTCCATTTCCATATGCTACCTGTGATATCGTCTGCAAACATGAAGTCCGCTTTCACATGTATACTGATAACACCCAAATCTATAATTTCCTACAAATAAACATTGGAAAGACAGATGATAATCTTCAGTCTCCACTGAAACCACCCCACCCCCCCCCCCCCAACTTATCAACTGACTATTCCTCTCCCTAACAACTGTCTCAAAATGAACCAGAAAGCATGCAACCTCTGGATCATTTTAACCTGAAGCTAAACTTTGACCTTCTACCCTCTCCAGCATGATTACTTCCAATCTCATTGCATCATCCATATATCCCCCTCAGCCTACTCCATTGGTGTCCATCATCTCCAGACTTGATTATTCGAGCAGTCTCCCATTCCCCATCACTCAACTTCAACTCATCTGAAACATGCTGTCGATATCCTCGCCTGGACCATCCCATTTATCGATTGGAAAAATCAGAGCCAGTGTAACAACGTCCTCAAATGTAAAATTCTCAACCTTCTGTTTAAATCCTGGTGGCCTCGTCTCTCCCCATCTCTGCAACTTTCTCCAGTCGGACAAACCACACTACCTCCACCCGACTCTCCATTCCTCCAATTATGGCCTCCTGTACAACCCCTTTCCCTTCCCATGCCTTCAGCCACCTAGGCCCAGTCTTTGGAATTCCCTCCCTAAACCCCTCTACCTCCCTCTCCAAGATCCTCTTTAACAACTCTTTGCTCAAGCTTCTGGTTCGCTAATTTCTCCCTCGCTGGCTTGGCCTATTTCCCTTTCTGTGGAACACCTTTTCTACTGTACTTTTTTTTTTAAAACAGTACAGACACTATAGAGATGCACTTTTTGGGGACAGGAGCTGTTGGAAAGTGTTACCTTGAGGGTAGGGAAGAAAACAGGCACTTTAGCCCAAAGTTTGGTTCCAAGGAGATGATCACAATGCTGAAGCTGAACTCCTGGAACCACCATTTCATGGATTATCTTGTGCACCCATGTTGTAGTCAGGAAAATGGTGGCAAGGACACTTTTACAGCTGAACTGTGCTGCTCATCATGCCACTCATGAGGAGTTCTCACTACCTACTGTCTGACCAGTGAGGGCTCAAACCCATGCTGGACACTTGTCTAATGATCAACTAATGACCACGATACCTGCAGTCACCAGGATATAGATAAAGCACTAGGTGATCAAAGTTAGGAACCAAGTCAGCTCTCTGAGGGATTTGAATTTGTTATCACTGTCAAATGGGTCTGCAGTACTCAAGCACTTAATAACTGAGCAGCCTGTCTGGCTCACTAATGGAATTTGCAGACAAAAACTGATTTTTGTTGCGGGGGGGGGGGGGGGGGGGGGGGGGGGGTGGAAAGCTGGTGTGACACAGTCTTCTTACTCAGCTCCAGATAGTCCGGTCAATTTCCTCATGGGTAGGATGGCCCTCTGACACTCGCTAAACTAGCAATGGTGATAGCTTTGCAGTGTTCTATACATTAGCTAAACACCAGCATTATCCTACCACATATTTGGGGTTCTAAGTTGGCACTCTGCTAATCAAAGCTCTCTGGACCTAGCTAAGCAGCACATACCCCTACACTGCACAGCACTTACTCCATGTAAAACAAAAAAAAGCTTCACTCGTGTGCCAAAGTCAATTGGAGATGCTGAGAAAGAATAAACATTTCAAAATTGAAGGAAAAGTGTCTACAAGCATTAAATAAAAAACTTTGTTGCACTCTTTTCTAAACAGAAATAAGGATTTTTTTAGGGTTTGGGTTAGGGTATAGTTTCTAACTGATCCATGCTACCCTTGACCTGAAAGCTCAGCTGTGTTTCATTTCTATTGTGGGTGTAAAGAAAACTGAAGGATTGTCACATTTACACTTTGCTAAAATTTTGCTTTGAAAGTAGCTGATAGCCATGTTGTTACCCTTCTTGGACTGAGAATTGTGCACATGACCGAGAAGGAAAAAAAAAATCAACATTTGAGCATTTCTAAACAAACACGTTAGAAACCATGGGGTAGTGTTTCTACATTGGAAGCAAACAACAATCGGGGTACAAAGTAAAATTATGGTTCAACTTGCCATCCAAACTTATTTGCATAATCACAAATGTAAAATCTTCCATTAACCAATGCAATTAGGCAACACAATTGGGTTTTCCTTCTTGTAGTAAAAATATTCATTGATATATTTAAAAGTGGAAATATGGTGCTGTTTTAAGAGCTAGAAATAGGTTTATCACAAAAGCATTTTTAGCAAGTGTCCAGTCCACCGCCTGAGTGTAACTTTATTTTAAATCATTGAAAATGATTGAAACTACACTAAACATTTACTCACTTCAACGGTGTACATTAGTCAGTAATTAATATTTAAAAACTTTTACAGTTTGCCTACTAATGCCTTTAAACCTAAAGAGCCTTGAATGGTTACAAACGGGCGTAATCGGCGGAAACTCACCATGCTTATTATTACAATTTGAGAGCATGAGGCGATTTTGTGGGCGGGGCTGACTTACAGCCAATGTTTTTTAAACCAGCACTAAGGATTGTAGAAACTCAATTTACGTTTGACAGAATCTGCACTTAAAATTCCGCAATGCTATGCTGGTTTGGCTGGGGCGAACTGTGGAAATTCTAAGCCTCAATGTCTGACAGGGTCAATTTAGAAGTTCAATTACACCTCATGCAACTTCTAGTAACATGGAAAGAGGAAATGAGTAGTCAGAAAAAGATTTAAAAGGCTTAGCACAAAATTATATGCTTCACTATCAAAAACTAAAGTGCTCACTAATACAACTAACTGTTCTGTATAGAAATTGAATAATCTTCAATCCCAATGGAAAAGTTCTGAAGCTCAAGCATCCCCTTTGTAAACCCAGACCTAATTTCATAGAGGTTCAGACTAAAGCCATCTGACGGATTAACAAATTTATCCATGCACAAGAATGTCAACTTTCAAAAATTGCAAAATTAATATTGGTCTAAATAGCAGTGATGCAGATGAAGGTGAAATGCAGAGCCAAATCCCATATCAAAATATGTTAATTCAGCTACCCTGCAAGAGTGAGGATTTTTTTTGGCAACTGAAGTGAGCACCCTAGGACCTGTACCCATCCTAGACCTAACATAAAATCATCTATCATGTCAGATGACCCACTGGTTCCTGTAAGAACTCCAAAGAAGCGGAGACTGTCGCACCTATTACTTAAGAGGGGAAAGAGAGAGAATCAATTCAATGTGGATGATCCAATATAAAAGGTAAATTTGAGTTTTGTGCAGCACCTCACCGTAAGAATCCCCATTTTTAGTTTTTTTATAAATTGCAAAGCAATTTTTCTTCTCTGGTTAACCAAACACCAGATACTAATGGAGGGAACACAAGCACTTACTAAGCCCAACAGAAGAAACCAGCTCATCCAATTTAAGTAAAACGTCAAAGCACCAAATTAATGACAAACCTACTCCTTTTAATTCATATCCCTTATTTAGGTTCTGTGCAACTTCCAACACGCTATCACTATACAAAAATAATGCATTAACACAAAGTTTGCTATACATATTTCCAGTGAAGTTTAAATTGCTGAAGGAGCAGATTAATATGAAAAGCTGATGCTGCATCCGACTATATGCTAACTAGAAGTAGGCCCATAACAGGGGATGCCCAAGGAGACTCAGGCCACTTAATAAAACCTACTCAAACATACATAGTGGGTGTATTTAGATCTTTTAAAAGGTATACCTGACATTTGAAGAGTCACAATTTTGCCTAATTAAAACACAGCATAGTGGTCTTTAATTTGCAGTGATACCGAGGTGACTATCTGCTATTTGCTCATGAAACTATGCCTCGTCACCAAATTGATGGGTTGCAATGTTCACAGAGTGATCCTTTTTTGTTAAACACACTTTTAATAGCCAAGTATTAGTTCAATAATATGGCAGATAAGAGTTCAGATTAGCACAGGCTCTGGCATCAGATAAGTATTATGTTACATATTTTACTGATTGATCTGCTCATGGTGGTGAGCTAGGCTGTGCAGAATGGTTGCCACTGAATGTCAAGACAGTTGGCAAGTAGAGACAGTTACAGCAAGTTTATGATTTGAAAATTTTCTGAATAAAATGTGTAGTTGATTGTGTTTGCCGTGGCAATCTCATGTGCATATTAGTTAGGAATTAAATGCATCAAGCGTCAAAACAAAATATAAATTTAAGTTCTGTTATCTTCACTTTCTTCCTACTCCTGTCTCTCAAACCCTTCCCGATATAACCATCGTTTGTTGCTGATGTAGCTGGACAGACTTCCAACTTGACAGGGTGTCCTGGACAGCATACATTTTCATTCATATTCTCTTAATGTAGTTACATTGTTCAAGAACCACAATTATTAAAAAGTGGTATAATCCATCCCTCTGTATAAAATATTCAGTTCAGATGTTGATGATAAAGATATGAAGTCAACAGAAATATCAAAGCAAATGACTTTCATAAAAAAAAACAACGAAAAGATAGGATCTGTCCTGGCATTGTATCTCATACACCATGCCCAAAGTGACCATCTTGCAGTTGGTAGGTATGCTTGGCACAACTGACAGAATCCCCTAAAATATGTTAGTCTTGTTAAGATGGTCAGAGATGCATTAAACTAACTAAACTAACTAAACTAACTAAACTAACTAAACTAACTAAACTAACTAAACTAACTAAACTAACTAAACTAACTAAACTAACTAAACTAACTAAACTAACTAAACTAACTAAACTAACTGATATCCAGTTTAAAAATGCTATAGATGCTAAGGTTGAACAGGTTGCTGTGCTTTTTTACTCTTTTCCATAATTCCTTTGCGCTTTTTTCTCTACTAGACAGAACTAAAGCCTACCACTCAATTCAATCATTGTAATGGAACAGCAATTTTAAACAAGTCTGCACAATTTCCACTGCAAAGAATAAAGTTTTCAACTAGGAAGCCAGCCACAACCACACTATACCTACAAACAGTGCACTTGTCGGAATAAATTTAACACCTAACTAAGCAACATACAAAGATTAAAAGACAATCATCCCCACTGCAATTTATTCAGTTTTACTTCCAGCTTTCCACACCCCCCCCACCCACCCCCGCTGCAAATTTCTCCTTCATCTCCTTGAAAAACATTACGCAAAGATAACCAAAGTAAATTCAACAACTTCAATGTAAAGAGATGGAAGCCTCAGATAATTCAAAAGGGCTCAAAATGAAAATTACCACAAATAGGCTATCTCAGAGTTCTGAAAGAAGTTAGTAAGGAGATTTGTGAGGAACCAACAGCCATCATCAGGGAGTCACTGAACACTGGGAAGGTACCAGGAGACTGGAAACAGGTCAATGTGGTGCCCATATTCCAAACAGTCATAGGTATGGTACAGGTATCCGGAAGATTACTCAAAAGTGAACTGCAAGATAGGACAATGGGATTTAGGCTCAAATTAGTAAAAAGTAATTTAAGATTAGCACCAGGAAATGTTTTTTCAAAAGACTGGTCAACACAGAGAACAGTCTCGGACAGAATAGTGGAGACAAAAACCCTAGAAACACAGAGACTAGTGAATAAATGTAAGGGGGACTGTAATTAGCTTATAATAATGGGAACCCACCTACTCCCAACCCCAAAACAATAAAGGGCGGCACAGTGGCGCAGTGGTTAGCACCGCAGCCTCACAGCTCCAGCGACCCGGGTTCAATTCTGGGTACTGCCTGTGTGGAGTTTGCAAGTTCTCCCTGTGTCTGCGTGGGTTTCCTCCGGGTGCTCCGGTTTCCTCCCACATGCCAAAGACTTGCTGGTTGATAGGTTAATTGGCCATTATAAATTGCCCCTAGTATAGGTAGGTGGTAGGGAAATATAGGGACAGGTGGGGATGTGGTAGGAATATGGGATTAGTATAAAATGGGTGGTTGATGGTCGGCACAGACTCGGTGGGCCGAAGGGCCTGTTTCAGTGCTGTATCTCTAAAAACCAAACTAAATTTTTACTCTTTTATGAGACTTCATACATTACAGCCACAAAATCTGAAGTGCCCAAAGGATATCATATGATCAGTGGCAAGTTCTTAACACTGGAATTTAATTAGCAGGGCAACTATAAATGACAAACAACACTCAAAAAATTTCAATCGAAAAAGCTACCATTATAGTCAATATGGCATAATGCTTAGAATATAACAAAGCTGCATTTACACAATATTGGCCCAAAATAATTTTGCTTTGCACCTATGCTAAACTATATAAATCTAGAATCAGGAACCAACATGATTCCAAAGCAAAGCAGTGAGGCTCTCTCCTTTTTGCAGACACTGCAGCCTTCCAGCTGCCTAATAAGCCTGGCAGTGAGTTTAAGACTGTAATTCAATCTTGCAAATCTGCTGATGTCCAACAACCACTCACAATCAGAACAGCTCAACTGAATTACAGCCTTGTAACTCACTACCACATATTTGTTACCCTACGTAGAATATAGGTATCACAGCACAATGAATGAATGCATTAGTATACAGTGTGCCCTTTTCTTTAACTGAACTGGGAGGGGGGACGGCTATAAGTGATGCCTCTTGGACAGGAAAGACAATGGTGCAACAGTAACAAAGTTTCATGCCATGTGCAAATATTAACACAATTATCATGACCTTGTCGGAAAGCTAATCCAATGTCAATTTTTACAAGTCAGACAGTTTTTTTTATTGCATCAGATCCATTCAGCTAGTATAATCCAGCATTTTTAATAAAATATCATAGTAATAATCAAATCTACTGGCCATTCACTGCTCAGAGCACTGAAGACCACACCAAACATTTTGATTTCATGTCCAATCAAATGGCTTAATTACAATGTCTGAGATAATGGGCTCACATCTTGACTTTCACTGACTGACCTGATGTAGACTGGAGTATCATTTTGCACAATTTCTGAGCTGTAAATCAATTGAGGATTTCAAAGAAGGTTGAAGAGTCTGATAATGATGCTTTCTCTGCAGTCTCTTGGGATTCCATATTACAAAGAATGTACATTATTTATAAAGGGTAGCTGGTGTGTCCATTAAAGCTTTCAGGCTCAATAAACAAGAGCTTCTGCACCTCAACTCTAGTGATTTGTGCTGGACTCATTTTCTTTTTAGGTAGCTACTGACAATTGTGAAGTACCAGTTATCTTCCCTCTCCTAATGCTGGCTAGGACATTTCCCTCCTTCTCTTGGAATATCAAAATAGTTTCTTTAAAGCAGACATGACCTCTGTTTCATCCAAAGAACAGAATTTCCAACAAAGGAGCACACCATGCTGCATTGCAGTATGTTCAAATCCATCTGTGGGTCTCAAACTCACCACCTTCCAACACAGGGCTAACTGAAACATCTTAAGAAAACTGAGATCATGCCAAGACTCCACAAAGTTGCATAACTACTAGAAAGGACAATCAGTGGGTAACTAAAGTTAGCAAGTCATCCGTTCAATCACAGAGGCTGTCAACAGAATAGAAATTAAACATATATTCAACTTTTCACAAACATGTAAAAGAAGTCACATATTCTTCATTTCAGATTCATTTCTAGATATTGAGCTCAGCTGGTTACCAGCATTTGTCTTCAACTTTTATTCCACCAAAAACAAGCTGTAACTTACACAAGCCAAAACATTCCCAACAGAGAGCATAGTATTCCAGGGCATGTTCCTTATTAATAGATTACAACTGATACTTCTGGGGCTTATAAAACATCTTTCACTGTCTACACTCACATGAAGCTGGGGCATTTCAGCAGAGGACTCAAAACTCAAACAAGTGAGAAGAGAATTCACGAGCTACTAAAAACTAGTCTTCTCTAATGCACGGTTTCAAACTATAGCATGGTTGCAGAGTACTCTGAAGTTACTCATTACTTAATGAAACAAATCCAGAGCAAGAATATTTACCAAACTGCATATGCAAGATTGGACTTGCTTGACTGTTATTTCAAAATAAATTTGCAACTTACAATCCTCCCCACATAACATCTTCAATGTTTTAAATAGGTTCACAGGCTAGCAATGTGTAAATTACAATACTAGCCTGAAAATTCAGCTTGTGTTTGGCCACAAAAAAATAGCAGTCCCAGCATCCAAAACAAGTTGTATTTGACTGTAGGTGCAGGTTTTTCACCTGATTTATAAGGAATTATCAAGAGACACATCATAGTACAAAATAAGGCTATACAGGAGGGGTATAAAATAAATGTGACTCATGAGCTATAGCTCCATAGGTGCTCACAATCCTTCAATATTTTTTCCTCATACGAGTTTCCAGTGAATGTAATCAGTCTATTTAAGTTGGAGAATCAAAGCTGCAAATAACCAACATCCAGCCACATGCACTTTGCAACAGAGCTCAACAGATAGCAATCATGAATGGTATCCTGGTTGATTTTTTTCATCAAAACATTACAACTAATCGCAGTGTCTCACGGGTGCCAGAGGTGAGATCACCTAAAGAATGAAAGCAGAAACCTTCCTGCTTTGTATGGCATAGTTCTACAGCATGTGTTGCAATACCTACTATTCCACCAGCAAGAGCTTCAATAGTTTAAATGGGGAAAGGCCACTGTAAAAGGTCCTCTAGCCACAGTATACCAAGGGTCTGGAACCCATGTAAAACCCCTCGGGCGATATGCACCAAAATATGTTTTTGCTGTTTAATGCAAATGTACAATGCATGTAAAATGGAATGGCAAGAGTTGTGAAGAAACTCACGTTATATATCGAAGGAGTTTGATCTCTATTGCACTTTCTAAAATGTCAGGTTTGAACTGTTTTATAATGTATTTTCTTTTTATATACAGGTTTTTATGAATAAAGTATATTTTTTGGGGGGGGAAGTGTTTCAATAGTTTAAAACTCCATGCACCATACCCTACATGTGTCAGCCATGGTACAGTTGGTTGTGTTCTCTCCCGAGTCAGAAGGTTGCGGGGTCAAGTCCCACTTCAGGGACTTGAGCAGAGCACAACATCTAGGTTGACACGTCAGTGCAGTACCAAGGGAGTGCTGCATCTTTTGGATGAGATGTTAAACCAAGGCCCCATCTGCCCCTCTCAAGTGAATGGAAATGATGCCACGGCACTATTTCGAACAACAGCAGAGTGTACTATTCAACATTTAACCCTCAACAAACCATTAAAAACTGATTATCTGGTCATTATTGCATTGCTCTTTGTGGGAGTTTGCCATGCAGAAATTGGCTGCCAGATTTGCATTACTCAACAGTGACTACACTTCAACAGTACTTCATTGGCAGTAATGTGCCTCGAGGTCCTAAAAGGTGCGATGTAAGAGATTTTTAAAATATACAGCAACAGCTGTTGCTCCCACAATTTCCCCCTCTCCCAATATCAGTACAACAGTCACAATGATAGATTAAACTACTCTTCCTCAATGTACTTGCCTCATAACACCCTTGCAGTACATTTTCCTTGTGCAAAATGATTTATGCTTTTCAATCATGAAGCAAAGTTCACTGTACTGTGATAAAGCCCCAGTTAGGTAGTTTTCACTTTCCTTGCTTCCTTTCTCTGCCTGGCCAAGAGAAAAGGAGTAAGGTGACTTGCTACCAATCCCATTAGCTAACTGTAAGGGGGCAAGGGCCGACATACTATACAATAGCAGTCTGAAACTAGTCAAATGTATCCTTCCTCATTGAGCAAAGATACTGTATTGTGGTTTTCATGGAAATTTGAAGTCTAAGACACAAAGAAGCATCGAACACTCCATGTTAGTGCACCAATTTACCACCTGTCCTAAAGATCCACTTTTCAAGAATGCATATAGACAATGACATCAACAAGTTATGCCAGCATTTAAAATAGTCATAGATGAGCTGATCGCACTCTCATCCAAAATTCACACTTTCCAGTTGTGACCACATGACAATGATTAGACCAGTGACTCCAGCTGGAGTTTGTCCTTCCTAGTCTAGGTATGACGAGAGCAAATGTAGTGGATAAGCTATTATAGTAGAAACATGGACTGAACTCAGGATCTTCCTGATCTGCACGGTTCAATACCACAGCCAGCAGTGCAATTACCCATCGAGTCAAGACGACCTGCTGAAAGGCTTAATACTCCAAGCATCACTCCTGACTGTAAATTCACAGCTGTTGCTCCCACAGTCCAACAACGACAAGTCAATAGTTTTGTATTCATGAAGACTGAACTAACCTATACTGCTCAGCAAGGGAAAGTGCCCTATAACCGCTAATGAATCGTGTGTGAAAGTGTTTCATCAGGAAGACAGCCCAACTCTACTTCAAATCATTAAACTGATTCCCAACTTGGAGAAATAGATTCCAGAAATTGTTTTAATTACTCTAAAGTTCTGGTGCCAATACTGTATCCCATAAAAGAACATTACTTTTCATTGAAATTGGAATTCTGAATCTTAAAAATGCAATAGCATTGCATCTGACAGGCTGGAGTGCACATAATACAGAACTGTTTAAAAATAAATGATTTGAGCAAAAATAAATGTTTAAATTTAAGTCATCCAAGAATAATTTGTTTTAAAATACACACAATGGAACTAAGTCAACTTTTGACTACTAAAGTTTGCTCCATGTAGTTGTGTACATGTATATTAAATCTACTCTAACATCCAGTGTCTCTTCAGACAGTCTCCAGCTGAGAATTAGCAAGACTCCCCCTTCAAGGACCAAATCTAGTAACATTTTGTTAAGTAGCAAGTACTGGATTACTCACTACTATAGTAAAGAACTAGCAATGATGCAACTCCATCATTTCTCAATCAGGCTGCAATTTCTGTTCAAAGTCTACTGGTTACTCAAATTAATCTCCAAGTTAGTTTTCCTCAGCCTGCCTTAATGAAGGTTTCCAACCAAGCAGCTCCATGCAGAGATAAGGAAGAAACAACCAAATGTTTAGCTTGCCTTATTCTACTTATTTCTTTCTCCCATGCCACTCCCCACCCCAATTAACTGGTTGTTTTGTTCTGTAAAAACTCACGTAAGCCTAACCTATACTACTTTCCAGCTGCTATATAAATAAGTTGTTGCATGATATACAACACCAAACCAGGAAGGGGAAATACTGGGGCAACAGGAATATGCAGCAACATTTGCACTTAGAATAGAATGGGGTAGAATTCTGGGGTGGCCCAAATTCCAGCCCATAATTGAGGTCTCAGATGGGAAAACCCTTTCAGAAATTACTGAGAAGAACTTTGCCATTCAAAAAGATTCTACTCTATCAATAATGCACAAAATAACAACTTACCTAAATAGCAGTGTAAAAGAATAGTGTAATTATCAATACCAGTGATAGAATCCTGAAAGTTTGCATGTAGACTATTTTAGAGTCATAGAGAGATACAGCACTGAAACAGGCCCATCGGCCCAACAAGTCCGCGCCAATCAACTCATTTATACTAATCCTACATTAATCCCATTTTCCCTCTCACATCCCCACCTTCCCTCAATTTTGTTACAATTTAATATAAGTTAGTCAGAGTCCATTTCTGCCAATGAAATAATTTATCCTACACATCCTTTAAATACCTGAGTGTAAAGATAAACCAGCAATCACAACCTTAAGTCCACATGAACTAAATAATTACATAAGCATCAACAGAAGATGCTGAAACCATTTTTAAACAGGAAGGAATTGCTTGCAAAAACTAAGTTTTTCCTGCAGTCCCTGCTTTAGCCAATGAAGAGGCATTCTCAGTTCAGATGTACTGAAGTATTCTTCCAGAGAAGCAAATGCATAGGCTGAAACTGAAAAGATAAAATACAGAAAATATTACAAGCTCTCCAAGGGAAAGCTCTAATGTATCATTTTCTGAATGTTTAAAACAAAAAGATCCCCAAACAATAACCCATACTGAATGGTGTCTGAAATTAGATTTAAAAGGTCTGTCATTTATGACAAGAATGGCCCTTACATTTAAAAAGGCATGTTTAAAAATAAACAGCTAAAACTTCAGACCCTTCGAGGGCATTCCAAAGGCTGTGTTGACAACAGGAAAACATAAAAATGCGAGCAAAATTTTTTTTTAATGTAGAATATAAACAAAATAAAAATATTTCATTGCAAGGACAAATTTCTTGTCCTTTTGGTAACTCAATCCCTGCCTTGAACTGATTCCTGTCAAAGTGCCAAGGAGGATGCATGGTAGATAATGTATTAGCACATACAAAAAAAATCCCCACAGATAAAGGAAACATACTGTACACACATTACACTGTAACCAAAATATGCTAATCCTCTCAGGTCATTTCAGTCATCGACAAGTACCTGTCACATTCATCTATAATAGATCACAGCTAAATGTACACAAAAACTGGCCCAGACTGGCTCTTAGTAAGTTCGTTTTGGAGCAAGACATCTTCTTTATACTAAACCAAAAATAAACAACTTCCGCTACAGCGCGACAAAAAGCATTTACTTCAGATATCCTCGATTAATATTTTAACACTTCAGAACATGTTTAAAATAGTTAAACATGGCATTTTCATTAAACTTCCTTTCGCACCCTAAGTATTTATTTTTAAAAAGTTTAATTACAACATTCCTCACATTTTTGCAAGATCCTACCATTAAGACTTCTCCTGGTTTTAACAAGAGAAAAAACGTGGCACATCTTCAAGACTTTCTGCATTTCACCCAGTGATGATCCGTGAAATGGAAATCGGGGAGTCAAGAAGATGGAGGAGGTGGTTTCACGAGATTTACATCAGAGTCGGATAAAAATAAATCACATGCACAAACTCCACTCAAACTCAAATATCTAAATACAAATATTGCGAAACAAAAAAAAAACACCCTTTAAAAACTTGTATAAGATTTTTAAAGTTCCTTGAACCCTTTGGCGCACAACCCGAAATATAAATAATTCTTTACAGACATATTAAAATATTTTCACCTTGGTGGAAACCGAAGTGAGGAATGTTATTCCATTACCGTTTAAAGAGAACAAGGCTGAGAAGGGAAAAAATAGGTTACATCCTCTCGATTAAATTTCACTTTTAAAAAGAGAGAAAACTTTCCCAGCGGAAAACACGGCTCCGGCGATAAAGCCCAAAATACCGGCAAAGGGTTGAACAAGCAGAGGTTGTAGCTCAGAAGCGGGGACTCTCGCAACAAAAACTTGGACAAACTTTCCCCGGGAGTGAAGGTACTTTACTCTCCGAATCCGTGCTGACTGGCTCCACTTTTCCCCCTTTTCCCGGTGACGCCATGTTGTCCGAAAAGTACTTTTAATGGAGGGGGGGGGGGGGGGGTGCCGACAACTTTCCCTGTTTTAAAACCGTGCCGGCTCCACACGGCTGAAAAGCGAAATAAACCCGAACCTGAAGGAAGAGGAATTAATATTACTGAAGGCAATTTCGCGCTGCTGACTTACCTGAAACACAACAGCTTGGCTGCCTCCTCCTCCCTCCCGCTCCATCTGCGGCTCCTCCAGCAGCCGCATTACCACCCGAGTCCCGGCGTCAGCCAGGCTGCGACTGCTCACCGCGCCACCTATCAGTCCGCCGACCAGCCGCACTACTTTCCCAATCACTTCAAACAGAGGGTCAAGCTTCCAAATTCCTCTCAACACGCCCACTGCCAGCACCTTTCACTTCCACAACAGCTTTTCTCTAATCTCATGCATGATTGCTTTGTTTTTTTTTATCATTTATTAATTATTTACACCGGCTCCTTATTATACATTAGTGTTTTTTGCAAGACTCGTTTGTTTTTGAAAGGGTTTAACCATGATTATGTATATAAATGTTACCGGAGTCTCCCACATGTTAAACTTTGAAAACAAATCTGTTGTAATTTATATACTTTATTTATATTTATATACAGTTACTTTTGGTGGATGTTTTTAATATTTAAAGCAATCGTTATTTTTCCAATATGATCAAATAACAGAAGCATTTGTACAGACTCCAGTTTTTATGATTGCCAAAATTTGTTGCATTTAAATACCTCCATAAACAAACGTGATCTGCGATGGAATGGTTGTCTCATCAGTAATTTTTCTACAGTTTTTCATAGTCATTACAGCACAGATGGAGGGATTCAGCCCATTGAGGCCTTGCTGGCTCTCTGTAGAACCATCCAATCAGTCCCATTTCCCCGCTCGAACTTTGTAGCCCTGCAAGTTTATTTCCCTCAATTGCCCATCTAAATTCCCTATGAGATCATTCATCACCTCCGCTTCCACCATCCTCATAGTCAGAGAGTTCCAGGTCATTATCACTTACTGTGTAAAAAGGTTCTTCCTCACATCCCCCTGCATCTTTTGCCCAAAACAATGCTGCTCATGCATCCACCAGAGCCATTATCGAACACACCATAGGCATGCTGAAAATATGCTTCCGCTACCTCAAATGGTCTGGAGGGGCTCTTCAGTACGACCCACAGAGGGTGTCACAAATAATCCGTGTCTACACTACACAACCTGGCAATGCAACACGGACATATTTTGCATGTGGAGGAAAAGAAGGAACAGCAGTCCTCCTCAGATGAGGATGAATATGAAGAGCATGAGGAGGAGGACAATAATGTGTTGGAGAATTTTGTGGATGTTAGGGCCATGGAGAGACGTACAAGGGGCATCAGAGAGAACCTTATCTTTGGAGGTTTCCGCCAAGCATGATGCACTTACCTAATAGAAGCTCAAATGTTAGAAACTTCAACTTCACAGAATGTTCAAATACCCCTGTGACCTGCTTCATTGCTGTAATGTAGAAGCACGCCTCGAGGAACATTAACAATTGCACCTGCAATGGAGATGAGCTTGATGCCCTTATGAACATCATTGAAAACTACCTGCATCTCTGTGGTAATAGTGTCTTGCATCCAGGTATCACCCCTGGGACATAAGATGCTACACCATTACAGCACTTTGATTATACCGGCACTGATCTGGTTTGCAATGGTGCTGCAGAGCTACAATGCAAGGCTTGTAAGAGAGGGTCTACAGAACTTGCATTGGAAGGTATGTCACTACGGAATACTGTGAAAAATCTTCATTAAACAAGCAGCTGTCATTGAAGACTGAAGGCACAAACATCAACTGGAACAACACAATGGTCATTCTCTAAAATCCTTTGAAAGTGTAAATGCATCCCAGCCAAAAGGCGGAAGAATCATTATCCTATTATCCTTTTCAGATCACAAACTTTAAATAATACACGAGAATGTATGAAAAAGTAAATCAAATAAATATATTTCACACTATTATACTTTGTTACTATTATAACCACCCATGTCACCTTCGTGTTCACAATTCCTTAATTTTCCTTTTTCTTCCACTACATCTAGGTGCTACCCCGACATTAGCAGCTGAGGTGGGGGCAGTCTGGTCATTGCACTGCCCCATTGCCCTTGATGACCATGGCATGTGTCCTCTGGACGTATGGGACCTTGAGGGTTCCATCCTACTGGGGGTCTCCAGCACTGGTGCTTGAGCAGCCCCCATGGGCTCACCTGCTGAAGGTCCCCCCCCCCACTGTGGACTCAGCTACTGGAGGTAAGGTGGGTCAATGTCGCGGGGGGAGATGAGACACCAATTACCCTGGGGGTGTCCTGGGAGGAAGGCCCTGGGGCAGCTGGCGTTCCTCCTCCATCTGGGTGCACAATGGTAACTGTCTGTCCCAATGAAGGGAAGGGGCACCTGGAGGAGGGTCCAGGTTCCTTGTCCCCCTCTCGCTTGCCATTGATGCACAGAGCCCATGGCTACAGCGATGGAGAGCAGGTCAGAGTGCATATGGGTCGACCAGACCCGCCATGGAGCTCGCCAACTGAGTAAGCCATACACCTATATGCCTGGGACATGGCAGACATCATGGCTTGCACAGATTGCTCTATTGCACTTACAAACCTGTGCATGATCACGCATTGGCAACATATTTTCCCCAATATTTCTCTGCTCTTCCAGCAGACTTCTTGTCGCCTCAAACAGAGGATCTTCATCAGCATGAGGCTGAGCAGAGGCCTGGTCCCCAGAAGTCTTCCAAATGACAGGGGACCCAGCTGTAACATGTTCCCTCAGCTCCTAGGACGTGTCTTGTTGTGCCCACCAGATTGTGACCTTGATTCTAAGCTGAAACCCCGCGGACACTGTGAATGTATCTGCGCTGGCGAAGGTGGAAGAAGAGGCAGGCGACGGTACACCCTCTGGGGCATTGGCGTCATCATCCCCAGAGGCAGTGGCTTGTGCCTCGCGGCATTCCGCTGGTTGAGTGCGGGCACCTGCAGTGGCAAAACAAACAGGACACATTAAGCATCATTACATCATGAGGTCAACACATTTTCACATATTCCTCCTGTGTTCACATATGGCTGCAAAAGTAAATTGAACACTTCATCCTTCCACCTTGACAATCCTGCCTCGCTGTCTGCATTTGCTCAACCTCCTTCCTCTCCAGCCAACTCTGCTGTCTCCTTCTCTGCTGGGGTCAGAATTCTCTAGTCAGGCACTCCTTTCCACCAATTTTCTTCTGCTCCCATTGATTACGGGGCTGTTTATCCTGCAGGAGAAGGTGCTGATTTATTGAAATGTCAAATGATGCCTCAGACCCATTATCCACATGCATTGACATCACTCATTCTGGACTGTCATTTGCACACTGCATCCAAGCGCAAACATATGCCAGACATACGCATTCTGCACAATCATTTGATATTTGGCACCAAGGCTGATCACACATTCGAACGCATACTATGATAGCCCACTGTCATAAACACTCTCAGAGCCAAGATATAGATTACTTGGGCAGCATTGGCAACATCACTTACTCTCTGAGCAAGTCATTGGCATGTTTCTGAAACTGTAACCAGGTTCTATGGGTGACCCATAGTTTGAGACCTCCTCCGCCACCTCCATTCAGGCCGCCTTTGTCAGGCCGGGAGGGTCTTCTGAGTCCATCCCTTGGAAAGAGGATCTCCCACCTTTCCCTGTCAGCCTGAAGAAGAGCCTGCAGGGAGGCATCACTAAACTGTGCGGTAGGACACTGCTGGCTGCCATAACGGTGCTAGTGTGGGTGGTGATGGTGAAAGCGGTCAAATATAAAGGTGAGTTGGTGCTGGGGTGGAAGGGATTGGAAGGGATGAAGGAGGAAAAAGTACTTGAATTAAGCAATATGAATAAAGATGTCCTAAGGAAGATTAAAGACCGACAGGCTGCTGAACCTCCAGGCTTGCACTGTGGAATGATTTATAGCCATGGCATTAATGGTGCTTTGCAAAATGATGGCGGGTTCCACCAATAAAAATCCGTCCCGCTGCATGATTACACATATCTCCCAGACCCGCTCCTGACACTTAAATTTAAATATGTAATAATGTGGGAGCCAGCAAAAAGGACAGAAGTGGAAGAGCAGCCAACTTCCGGTTCAGCCATCAGAGACACCGCGGGATGCATAAAATACCACCTGAGGAGAATATCATCACTAAAAGGGTTATGAATCTTTGGAATTCTCTAGCTCAGAGGGTTGAAGGTGCTCCATGGTTGAATATATTTAAGGCTGGGACAGATAGATTTTTGATCTCTCAGGGAATCAAGGGATATGGGGACCAGGTAGGAAAGTAGAGTTGAAGCCCAAGATTAGCCATGATTATATTGAATAGCAGAGCAGGCTCAAGGGGCCATATGGTCCACTCCTACTCCTATTTCTTACATTCTTAAAAATACAAGTGCTGGTGAGCCCTTGTAACCCATGCTGTGGTCCCTTTAGTTAGAAATCCTTTCTTTGACAGAATGGAAGCGTCATCCTGCCTGCCCTACCTAATTGGTCAGGAGGCCAGAGGCGGGATGGTAATTTGTTTGTTCTGGGAAAAAGCAAAGGCCATGTGTGCAAATCAGTGAGTCGGGTTCCCAACCCCAAAATGGTCCTCTCATAACAGTGGGGACTAAGGTGAGAAGATTTCACCCATGGTCTCCCAAACTTTGGATATTAATACTGACCAGCTTAGACCTCAGTGATTGTGTCCTGGTCCCTAAACCCCCAACATAGCTCATGGTAGGGATTGGAAATAGGAACCTTCACCCCAATTCCCCTGCACAGTCTCCTATTCATATCCATTCAGAAGAGGCCAACAGAGAGCCAAAAACACCCACATTCAATTCAACTCTCTCAACCTGGAGCCAGTTCTGTGCTTACCCAAAGATCCCACTAAGGCTATCACCCCTCTCCCCAGTATGGCACAGTGGGGAGGTGCCAGGGAGTCTCACCTCAGATAGATGCTGAACTTGGCATGACCCACCTGGTCCCCATATAACTTGATTCCCAGAGAGACCAAAACTGTCTATCTCAGCCTTCAATATATTCAACCATGGAGCATCCTTAACCCTCTGAGGTAGAGAATTCTGAAGATTCACAACCCTTTCAGTGAAGAAATTTCTCCTCGGGGAGTATTTTATGCATCCAGATTTTATGCATAAAGAGATCACCAGATGTTGTCACCTCCTCCAGGAGGGCTAGATTCTGCCCTTCCACCAGTTATCTGACAAATTTCCTTTTATTCAATATGACCAATAACACTATCTCCAAAGGAAACACCATCTGCAATAACTTATAGAGTTTAGTGTGACCCATCGCTCTTGGAACTTTTCCTCCACTCCCCAACAGCGTCTTGTGAACAGATCTTCATCCCATGTGCCATTCTTACCTCTATAACTAAGACCAGACAACCTGAAGGATGCCAGGAAACATGACTTTGGCCAACTGGTAAAGGGAGGAAGAATGGCAAAGGGCATGGAGTCAGATCCTAAACATCCCTGCCTTCAGAAAATTGCAAAACACTTAACTAAAAATCCTACATACCACACTCACATACACTTCACAGATTGTACCCCTCCCTACCAAACAAATTCTGCAGGGAATGCTGCCTGAAGAAAACCCTCCTTCCTATATTCTACTTGTGCCTTTGTGTCCAGCTGTTCTGGACAGCAATCCGGGAGATCTTTTGGAATATAACTGGTTTCACAAGCCCAGAGGATCCAGGTTGGTGCTTGTTGGGACTGCTTACTTTGCAACACAAGGACTAGCTTGACTCTCGTTATTAGCTGCAAAAAGATGCATTCTCCCTCCATAGTAGCATGCAATGCTCCCCACAACAACCATGCGGTACATGCATTAATCAGAACAAATTACATTTGATTTAGTCCTGGATCTGGGAAACAGCAGAGAGTCTGAGACTCACTTTGGGAGACCCACTCAATACAAACTACCCTGTCAGCACATCAACACAACCACTGGCCATGAGGAGCACTGATCCCAGACAGTGTGACCAGCAGTCTACAGGACCCTTCCCCACTGTCCCCAACCACAGCTAACTCAGAACCCAAGGCCAAGTTGGTGTTGTTATTGATGATGGCATAAATAGTGCATGAGCAATTTGGAAATGCTCCAAAAGCTTAATTTTGTTTCTCTATTTGTTTAACTTTGAGAAAAGCAATATAACAACAACTTACATTTATATACTGCATTTAACATTGTAAAACATCCCAAGGTACTTACTAAGAGTGATATCAATAAAAACACTGAGCCACAGAAGGAGATATTAGGACAGATGATCGAAAGCTTGATCAAAGAGGTGGATTTTGAGGAACATCTTAAAAGGGGAGAGAGGGGTAGAGAGGCGGAGAGGTTTAGGGATGGAATTCCAGAGCATAGGACCAATGCAGATAGAAGCACAGTCACCAACGGTGGAGCAATTAAAATTGGGGATGTGTAAGAGGCCAGAATTGGAAGAACACTGAAATCTCACAGGTTTGTAGGGCTGGAGGAGGCTATAAAGATAGGGTGGGGCAAGGCCATGGAGAGATTTGAAAACAAGGAAGAGGTTTTTAAAATTGAGGTGTTGTTGGACCAGGAGCCAGTGAAAATCAGTAAGCACAGGGATTATTAGTAAACGAGATTTCAAGTGAGTTAAGGCACGGGCAGCAGAGTTTTGAATTAACCCAAGTTTATGGAGGGTGGAAAGTGGGACAACAGCCAGGAAAGTCAAGACTAGATGTAACAAAGTAATGGATAAGATTTTCAGCAACAGCTGAACTGCAGCAGGCAATGTTACAGAAGTAGGCAATCTTTGTGATGGTGTGAATATATGCTTGGAAAATCATCTCGTGGTCAAACACTGCGCCAAGTTCCAAATGGTCTTACTCGGCTTAAGACAGTTGTCAGGAATGGAAATGTTGGTCATGGAATGGAGTTTATGGCAGGGACCCAAAACAATAGCATCAGTCTTCCCAATATTTAGTTGGAGGAAATTTCTGCTCATCCAATATTGGATGTCGGACAATCAGGATGACAAGTCTTGACAGTGATTGGTCCAAGGAGGTGATGGTGAGATAGAGCTGAGTGCCATCAGCATACATATGGAACCTGATATTGTATTTTTGGATGATATTGCTGAGGGATAGCATGTAGATGAGAAATAGAAGGGGGTCAAGAATAGATCCTTGGGAGACTCCAGAGATAACAGCACAGGAGTGGGAGGAGAAGCCATTGCAGATCATTCTCTGGCTATGGTTCGATAGATAAGAATATAATCAAGCCAGGGCAGCTCCACCCAGCTCGATGACAGAGGAGATTCATTGGAGGAGGATGGTGTGGTCAACTGTGTCAAAGGCTGTGGGTAAGTCAAGAAAGGTAAAGAGGAATAACTTATCACTGTCGCAGTTACAAAGAATGCCATTCACGACTTTGACAACAGCCATTTCAGTACTGTGGCTGGGCTAGAAACTTGATTGGAAGGATTCAAACATGGAATTGCAGGAAAGATGGGCACAGATTTCGGAAGCGGCAACATGTTCAAGGACTATGAACAGGAAAGGGGGGTTGAAGTTGGGGCAGTGGTTTGCAAGAACAAAGGGGTCAAAAGAAGTTTTTTGAGGAGATGGGTGATGACAACAGATTTGAAGGAGGGGATGGGACAGTACCTGAGGAGAGGGAACTGTTAACAATATAAGCTAGCATGGGGCCCAGGAAGTTGAATGGTCGATAGTTTGGTTGGAATAGGATAGAGGAAGCAGGAGGTGGGGCTCATGGACAAGATGAGGTTGGAGAGAACACTGGGACAGATGGAATAGAATATAGAGAAGACTTGATTTCAGGCTAGGGTGATGGGGAACATTTGGGAAAGTTTGTTCCAGTGGTCTAGGGCAAGTGGCAGAGGGTGCTGAACAGATGGTCTCAATCTTTGTAACAAAAAAAATCCATGAGCTCTTTGTAGTTATTGTCAGAGTGAGGGTGGAAGTGTCAGGGGAGGATGGTTAAGAAGACAGTTTGTGGTAGAGAAAAGAAACTGTGGTTATCTTTGCATTCCCATATGATCTTGGAATAATGAACGGTTTTAGCAATGGAGAGCATGGCCTAATCAGATCTGGAGATGGATGTGAAACCAATTGTTTGCCAAAGACATTCAAATCTGTATCCATTGGACTTAAAGAGATTGGAGATAGGGATATATCGGGGGAATGATTAGGGTTAGAAAGAGTAATAGTTCTAGTGGGGACAAGGGCATTAAAGGTGATGGAGAGGTGTGATTTAGTAAATCAGTAGCTGCAGAAATGTTATGATAAATTGTAGGCCAAAGACTAGATAGTTGTGAATTTGAAAGTGCAGTGGTAAGTGATTTGAGGGAAAGTTTTTTCCTGAATATTCTGAAAAGGTTACCCATCACACTTTCCTGAAAGAAAGGTATAATAAAGGCAAGGTCTTCCAAACAGAGCATTGTGCTAACACATTATTAATGGACTGGGATTACCAGTGGAGTCTACAGAGATCAGTCATGGGACTTCTGGTGCTTATTATTAATAACATTGTTAATATTATAAGAAAGCTGCCTAGGTTTGCTGAAGATGCAACATGGTGCGTAAAAGCAAGTCAGAAAAAGCAAAATTAATCAAATACATTCACAGAGACAACTCATGCAAGTAAATATTGTTAAAAATAAATGAATATTTGTGCTAAAAATAAAATATATAATCACGCAGTGACTGATATATCCTTGAAGAAGGTGACAGAAGGACAAACATTTGAATCTGATATTTGCACATATGTTAAAAACATCATTAAGTTATATTGCAACAATGGCCAGGGCAGTGTCTTATACTATTCCATTATTTTTGAGGGGTGGGGCGGGGGGGGTGGATGCTTAAACTATTTGTATTTTTTAACTCAGGCAAGAAATTCACTCCAGGCTTCTAAAAGTGTTTGCTTGTAAACCAGCAACGAAGACAGGAATGACCATAATCAAGGTGACTCCCACCCTTCCTTTGGATGAAGTGCTTGTCTGGGGAAGCACAGAATGGGATAGCTGCCCTGACACAAGACTTTGGAGCACTCATGCCCTCTGACATCCCATCACCATTCGAATTTAAAAATCAAATCTTATCCTAGTGGAATACAATTGGTATTAGTGATACAATGGGACAGCATTGACTGAGTATGGAATGCTAAATGGGAAAGATTTCAAACAGATTTAGCAATACAAAACAGGGCAACCAGGAGGCGCTGTGAGGCATCAGCAGCAGCAGAATTGACCACAATCTGTAACCTCATGGTCCGGCATATCCCCCCACTCTACCATTACCATCAAGCCGGGGGATCAACCCAGGTTCAATGAAGAGTGCAGATGAGCATGGCAGGAGCAGCACCAGGCATATCTCAAAATGAGGTGTCAACCTGGTGAAGCCCAACCCAGGACTACTTGTGTGCCAAACTGCATCAGCAGCATGTGATAGACAGAGCTAAGTGATCCCAGCCTTATCACTTAAAGATTACTCGCACTGCGGGCAAAAATAATGTTATTGCAGATGCTTTGTGGTGAATCTAACTTTGTTTGGAGTTATATAAGTGCAAAGATGGTACAAAGCAAACTTGTATTAACTACAGGTAAAGAGTGAATGTGGATGACTGTGAAAATGTGTTTAAAATGTTTTCATCTTTTTTTAAATACATTTTAATGAAACGCGTTTAAAAATGGCATTTCATTTCTTCAAGGGCAGAGGTGTTACGAGTGTTTCTGTTTTTTGTTAAAGTTTGAGAATTTGTGTTTTAAAACTGAAAAGAATTCCATAGATGCTGGAAATTCCGGTGTTTTTTTAAAAGGAGGTCACCAGAAGGTTTGGACTGAGTTTGAACTGTAAACAGTTACTCGAAGGCAGTTGTTTGCAAATAAAAACACAGCAGGGGTTGTTTTTGACTTGGAGAGATGTTTACGAAGAAGTGACAAGCCAATATTTATGGCTGACAGGAGGCATGCTTTCTGGAAAGATTTAGTTTCAATTTGATCTGTTAAAAAGAACAGTTGTTGATTTTGCCTGCCAAAAGAAAGAACAGCTCAGTTCTCTCTCTCTTGAAAACAACCCCTGTATACAGTGTGGCAGTTTCCTATATCCTCCTGTATGTGAAGAAACCCGGCATGTTTAAAGGAACTCTGGCCATGTAGTACCTGAACTTCAACGCATCTCGAGTAATAGTCAATGACAATAAGGAACTTCTTCCCTTCATGCAAAAGAAATCCATTCCTACACGCTCCTACATGGTCTGGACAGAAGCGAAGATGACGTGAGTGGCTCTCTCATCTCTAGTCTGGTAGTAACACGTGTGATGCATCTGAATATAATCTCTTCGATCATTTTTGAAATATCCGCCATACTGAGTTGCTCACTTTTGGTCTATAGTTGGTGATTCCTAAATGACCTTGGTGTAATTTCTCCAAGATATCCAATCTTAAAGCTCTTGGGATGACTAATCTTATATCGTAGACTAGCAAATCATCCACAATACTTAGATGAATCCTTTGCTCATAATAGTTCCTTAAAACCAAGTTATGTGGCATATATTCTGGCCAGCCACTTTGACAATGTTCTCTTATTCTTTCGCATATTTCGGCTTCTTTCTGCAAATTTCTGATTGCACTCAATTTCTGAGCTATTGCTGGTAAATTCTCGGTTATTGTTAAAGCAAAGACTTCTACTTCCAGAAGTAAGACATCTCCTTCTTCAGGTCTTCCAGTTGTCGCTCTTGATAATGCATCTGCTGTTTCTCTGGAATATAGTCTGTTGTCATATTATGCCTCATTAGTCTTAGTCAAAATCTTTGTACCCTTGAAGGTAACTTTGCTAGCTCTTCCGAATTCAACATCATCACGAGCGGTTTGTGGTCGGTTTGAATCTTGAACTTAAAGCCCAATATGTAGTCGTAAATTTTTTTGCCTGCCCATGTTGCTGCCAGTGTTTCCTTCTCAACGACTGCATATCTCTATTCAGTTTCAGTTAATGAACATGAAGCAAAATACACAGGTCTGCATTTTCCATCCTTCTGGACTTGAAACGAGATTGCATCTAACCCTGTTGCTGATGCATCCACTGCAACTGTGGTCATTAGCTCTGGATCATAGTGTGCTAACACCTCTGATGAAATTAACATCTCTTTGATTTTCTCAAAGGATTTTTTCTACATTTTTATCAACACCAGATATTACTGCTCCTTAGCAGTTATCGTAAAGGCTTGTTTATAGTAGCCAAATTGGTAAAAATTTCCCTACCTGATTCACCATTTCCATAAATCTTTGTAGTTCCGTTATGTTTTTTGATTCTGGAAAATCTTTTATGCCTTCGTCTTCTGTGGATCTGCCTTGCTACCTGACCCATCAATTATGTGACCAAGGAACCTCACAGTTGTCTACAAAAATACACACTTCTCATTCAACATGAGAACTGCTTCTTCTAATCTTTGTAATACTGTGTCATGTTCTTTCTGGTTTGCTCCATGAATTAGGATGTCATCCATGTGACAGGTTATCCCCTCTTAAACCTTCCAGGATCTTTAACATCGTTCTCTGAAAGATCTCAAGTGCTGACGTAATACCAAATGGTAACCTGCTGAAATAGAACCTTCCAAATGGTGTTATAAATGCTGTCAACAATTTAGACTCTTCATTCAAAAGTAACAGCCAAACACTGTTTGCATCTAATTTTGTAAACATGGAGCTTTTTTCCAGTTTTGCCAAACTTTCATCCACTGATGCCATTGGGTGGATCTCTCTCTCTACTGCTTTGTTAAGTCGTGTGAGGTCTACACAGAATCTTATGGAAAGGGCAAAGGGGCCACTCCCTGCTCCAAGTAATCCACATGAACTTTTGATTACCAGACATTGAAGGTTGAGAGGCTAGCATTCCAGAATAACTGCTAAGATGGCTGAATACACAAACAGACGTGGTCAGACCAGTTTAGTCACATGAATAACTAGCAGTTGGAGATTATTTGAAATTGAACTTGCCACAGAGAATTTGAACTCAGAAAGCTGTTTGCTCTTAGATTGAAAAGACCTCTCTCCTGTCTGCTCTCATCTCACTCTCACCAGCTTCGGAATCCATTGAAGATATATGAACCCTGAAAGAGAAAAGTCTCCTACAGTGAACAAGGCTTATGAAGAATACTGGGCCCCAAGGAAAAGCAAGAACTACCTACAAAAGGACTACAGTGAGCTCAATACACAGTAATAAGAAACTCTTCTGAAATTGCCTCAAACCTCTCCACTTTATTTTTCTTCTGCTCTTTTCTGTCTCTATTTGCATGTATGTATCACGTATGCATGCTTGCATGGGGTGCAGCGTGTATCCGTAGGTGTTAACCAAATTAGAGTTTAAGTTTAAGTTTTAATAAATTTCACTTTTCTTCTTTAAACCTAAGAAGGTCTGTTTGTGCTCATTTCTTTGCCTTATAATTGGAAAGTGGTGAACAAGGATTCACTAAGGGGGAGCTCAAAACACAGTGTGTTTAAAATTAAAAACCCTGTTTACTAAGATCAGGTGAAGACAGTAAAAGACGCCTAGAAACCTTTCTCAACTGGTCGTAACACAGATTTGGGGATTCGTCTGGGATTTTACCGACAAACGAGAGAAATAGGAAGCCAAATTGTTCCCAATCAAAAAAAAAAGAGCAAGATTAATACAGGTTTTCCTGTGGTTGTGTGTGGTCTGCAACAGAAGCGATTAGCTCTCCAAGCCTGGGTGAAGTAACTTGGGATAAGTTAAATGCACTGTCTATGGAGGAGTTGAGAAAAATGGCTGAGCAGTGTGAAATCACTGTACGTGGCAAGGCTAGGAAGTCTGAACTCCTACGGCTAGTGGCCAACCATTTTTCCCTTGAATCTGAAGAAGCAGAAGCAGTGTTACCCCAGACAGGGTACTGCTAGGAAAGATACAAATGGAACAAAAGAAACTTAAATTAGAAGACAGGGAAAGCGAAAGAGAGAGAGTTAGTGGCAGGTGGAGGGAGAAAAAGAGAGCCTTCCAGAAGGAATGGGAAGAGAGAGAAAGAGCCTTCCAGAAGGGACATGAAAAAACAGAAAGGCAGGAGAGAGAGAGAGAAAGAATATTCCAGAAAGAATGCAAAGAAAGAGAGCTAAGGCGGCTTGAGTTAACTAGGGGGGGCGACAGAGTAACCCCAGTGAAAGCATGGCCAATATGGAGGAGCAGAATTCAGGGCTGTGTTCAAAATTGCTAAAGCTCGCTCAATTAATTCCAAAATTCAATGAGGAAGATGTAGAAACGTTTTTTGTGTCTTTTGAGAATCCTGTGGCAAAGCAGCTAAAATGGCCAGCTGAGACCTGCTCTCTCATTGCAAAGTAAACTAACTGGAAAAGCCCATGAGGTTTATTCCTTGTTGCCAGATGAGAGTTCATCAAATTATGAACTGACCAAAAACGCTATCCTCGGGGTATATGAACTAGTACCCGAAGCCTATCGCCAAAAGTTTAGAACCCTCAAGAAGCAAGCTAATCAAACTTATCTGGGGTTTGAAAGAGGTAAGCAGCTGGCTTTTGACCAGTGGCCGAGGGCTCTTAAAATATAGCTCAGCTATGAGAATCTCAGTGAAATAATTCTGTTAGAGGAATTAAAAAACTCTCTCCCACTCTCAATAAATACCTATGTAGAGGAGCAGCGGGTTCAGAGAGCCCGGCAAGCGGCCGTTCTGGCTGATGAGTTTGCTTTAATTTATAAGTTGGTTTCCCGGGGAGAACCTTTCCTAATCACACCCACAAATCCAAAAAGGACAAAGGGTGGGAAGGTGATAGAAGCCCAGGCAGTCCGGGGAGAGTAAGGAAAGCAGGAGACACAGGAGACCCTCCTCCAGCCAAAAAGGAAGGTGCTGTGAGCAAGACTGAGACCCGGAGACCTGTGTGATTCCATTGTAATAAAGCAGGGCATTTAAAAGCTGACTGCTGGAAACTAAAGGGGAAACCAGTAGGGTTAATCAGGGCACACCCACTCAGTGAAGATGGGGACCTGATGCAAAGCACAGCAGAACAAGCTGTGGCTTTAACTGCAGTATGAGTGCAACCCAGGAAGCTTACTATGGCCAGTGCAGGAAAAGCTAATAGGATTCCTGAAGGTTATCAGGGTTTTGTGTCTGAAGGGAAAGTAACCCCATACCTCTCGAGTGGGGCAAGCAAGCCGATGGTGATTCTTAGGGGCACAGGGGCCACTAGATCCCTTTACTGGGAAAAGGCCTGACCTTTCCCCCAGAGAGTGCAGTGAACACCAGAATGGTGGTGAATGGTATTGGAGGGCAATGTACGTCTGTACCTGTACACCGGGTGCACCTGGAGTGTGACCTAGTTTCGGGACCGGTGACCATAGGTATTGTCCCTAGTTTGCCTGTGGACGGGGTTGGCCTGCTCCTGGGTAATGATCTGGCAGGGATGAAAGTGGTAGCCCCCAGTAGTGAAAGAAAGAGCGCGGGAGGTCAGAGAGACAGCGCAGTGGCAGAAGACAATCCCTTGCCGCCCCTGAATGTGAAGTGGATCAAACCACGATCAAACCAGCTCCTCCAGAGGAGACTGCACTGGCACTGCAGGCAGATGACCATGAGGTCTGCCTGTCCCAGACTTTCTTTAGAAAGTTAGGAGACCCAGGGACTGAATTAAATGCATTTTCCCTAGCTGAGGCTCAGCGAGCTGACCCAGTATTGCGAGAGTTAGCTCAGGCTGCCCAGTCTGAAAGTGAAGCAGAGGGAGTCCCTGATTGCTACTATTTAAAGAATGAGGTACTGATGAGGAAATGGAGTTCTCCTCACAGAACTGAGGGCAAGGAGTGGACAGTAGTTCACCTGTTAGTTGTGCCACAGAGGTACCGGGGAGAAATATTAAGAAGGGCACACAAGAGTACAGTGGATGTACATGCCAGAATACGAAAGACCAAAGCCCTCATAAGACAGCAGTTTAACTGGCCAAAACTCCACAAAGATATGGTGGAGTACTGCAGGAGTTACCACTTGTGCCAGGTTGAGGAGAAACCCCAACCTACAGTGAAACCTGAACCCCTAAGTCCTGTACTGGTGTTAGGAGGACCCTCCAGCAGGGGGCTGGTGAACTGTAAAGGACCCCCGCCGAGAACAAAAGGGGACAGGCAGGCACACGGATGGCAAAGGTTTGGAAAGAGAAGGGGAAAAAGTAACCGAGAGGGCAGGTTAAAGGAAGTCCGAGAGGAATCTTGGATAAAAACCCCTACTGTCTGGTCAGCCAACCCCGAAATATGTGAAAAGTTAGACCCCACATCCTCCTATGTAAATGCAGACTCTAGAAGCACCCCACCAGAGTTGCTGACAGTATTTACAGGAACCTGGAGACAAAGAGAGACTTCTAGGTGGGGCACAGAAATCGTGAAGGTGATGCCTCACCTAGTCGAAGTGCCACAGGAAAGTGCAGTCAAGTCTGCACACATACGTGCAGGTAGGAGTGTCCCAGAGAACAAAGCGGAGATTAATAAAGAATCCTACCCCTCAGTCAGAGAAAAAGGGATCCACCCATCCCCTGAAGTCAAAAGTCTTTGCATGACTCATGGGGTTCAGGATAGACCCGCCCACTACTAAATCTCCTGGGAAAAAAAGCACTACCGCAGCAGGAACAAAGCTCTAAGCAGTCATGGCAATGGGCAAACTGAAGAAAAAAATTCCCCAAAGAACCACATGGCTACTGGGATGCCAAAAAAGGGGAAATTAAAGCAGCACTGGCACCCAGAAAAGACAATTCTCATAGGCTTTAAGATTGGTGAATGAATGGAAATGAATGAGAGAAATGCATGGTTTTTCTTTCTGTATCTTATATTTCTCTCAAACTTTTTAATGAAATGTGCCGTTTTTTCTCAAATCGCATTTCATTCCTCTGGGTGTCGAGGTGTCATGCAGGCCCCCACCTGCCAAGAATGAGGCACATATCTCGCCACATGGACATTAAAATTTAAAATTGTTGCTGGGAAGAAAAGAAGGCCCATTACAAGAGGTTGCCAAGCCCCTGAATGGAAAGATATTTGCATAGTAACAGACAGTGCTTGGAAAGGGCAAAGGGGCCACTCCCTGCTCCAATGTAATCCACAATGGACTTTTGATTACCAGATGTTGAAGGTGCAGAGGCTAGCATTCCAGGTTAACTGCTAAGATGGCCGAATACACAAACAGATGTGGTCAGACCAGTTTAGTCACATGACTAACTAGCTGTTGGAGATTATTTGAAATTGAACTTGCCACAGAGAATTTGAACTCAGAAAGCTGTTTGCTCCTGAAATGAAACGACCTCTCTCCTGTCGGCTCTCATCTCACTCTCACCAGCTTCGGAATCCATTGAAGATGTATGAATCCCAAGAGAGAAAAATCTCCTACAGTGAACAAGGTTTAAGAAGAATACTGGGTCCCAACGAAAAGCAAGACTACTAACAAAAGGACGACAGTGAGCTCGATGCACAGTAACAAGAAACTCTTCTGATATTGCCTCAAACCTCTCCACTTTATTTTTCTTCTGCTCTTTTCTGTCTCTATTTGCATGTGCATATCGCGTATGCATGCTTGCGTGGGGCATGCCATGTATACATAGGCATTAACTGAATTAGAGTTTAAGTGTTAATAAATTTCACCTTTCTTCTTTAAACCCAAGAAGGCCTGTTTGTGCTCATTTCTTTGCCTTATAATTGGAAAGTGGTGAACAAGGATTCACCAAGGGGGAGCTAAAACACAGTGTGTTTAAAATTAAAAACCCTGTTATAATAAGAGCAGGTGAAGACAGTAAAAGATCCCTGGACATCGTTCTCACCCAGTCGTAACAACTTAAACTTAAACTCTAATTTGGTTAACGCCTATGAATGCATGCTACGCCTCATGCTAGCATGCATTCGTGATACACACATGCAAATAAAGACAGAAAAGAGCAGAAGAAAAATATAGTGGAAAGGTTTGAGGCGATATCTGAAGAGTTGTTGTTACGATTCTTCAAACTCACTGTAGAGTCCTTGATTGTAAGTAGATTTTGCTTTTTGGTGGGGCCCAGTATTCTTCTTAAACCTTGTTCGCTGTAGGAGACTTTTCTCTCTTTCCGTTCATGTGTCTTCAGTGAATTCAGAGGCTTGTGAGAAAGAGATGGGAGCAGACAGGAGAGAAATCTTCTTAGTCCAGGAGCAAACAGCTTTCTCCCCAAACTATTTGTACAAATTCATAAAACTCTAGTTGTCCAGCAGGTTAGTCACGTGACTAGCTGGTTTGACCATGTCCATTTGTGTATTCCGCCATCTTAAGCAGTCAAACTGGAATGCGAGCTCCCCCACCTTCGACATCTGGTGATCAAAAGTCCATTGCGGGTTGAATGCCAGGGAATGGCTGCTTTGTTCTTCCAAACACTGTCTGTTAACATGCAATTGTCCTTTCCAGCCACGGCTGATCTGTTCAACAAGTCCTCTCTTAACTCCAGTAATAGTTTAATATCAATGGTCATGACAAAACAATGCGCCCCGTTCTTGACAGGTGGGGGCCTAGCATGACACTTTTTTAACCTTTTCCAGGAGTGGGTGTGGTCGGTGTGAATAAACACACAAGCGCTGTCTCTTTTCTCAAAGTAATGTAACATTCTGTTTTCAATTTTCCCAATCCTCTAAATAGCTTCTGGAATTCATCCCTAAAATCTCTTGGCTGCTTCTCTTGTTCCTTAATTTCTTTTACCGTACAAAACAGTTGTAGGTCGATGCAAGCCTTCTTCTTGAGTAATGAACAACACTGATTCATAATAATATACAGCGTTTCAGGAGTCTCTTTATTCTTGTATGTTAAAATCATTCCCAGTTCCACTATAACTTTCAGCTCTATGGCTCCAGGCCCATATAACTTATTTTTTATTGTTTTAGACCTTCCCTTCTTTAGCCATGCTTCCTTATCTGATAGAACAGAAACCACTGCTCCTGTGTCTAACTTAAAGCTAGTTTTATTTTCTCCTACCATGATATCTGCTGTCCCGCAATTTTCATTTGCTGCTTGTATTTCTCCTAAGGAAGAAGTTTCAATCGTTTGCTCACTTTGTACCTCATTTATTCTCTTGTTTAAACAATTTGTCCCTTTGCTGGTCTGCAGCATTTGCTATTTGCTGCGGCACATCGACTGGAAATATCCCTTTTTTTTAACAAAGGAAACATTCCGCCTCCCTGGATGGGCAATTTTCCCGCTGGTGCCTCTCTCAGCTACAACTGCTGCAATTCAGTACTGCTGCCTCTAGATGCCTGTCCTGCCTTTCTGGCTTTTTGGCGTCATTCCTTTCTGTTTTTTTCACAAACTCCACTGAGTCTAATGCCTTTGAGATTGGACTCTACCCATCCCCTCGAACTACGGGTTGGTTGAATTTTCTAACCTCCACCTGTCTGCTCAACTGAATGGCTTTTTGTAAACTGAAGTCTTCCCTCGACTGTAGTTGATCTGACAGCACATTGTCTATAACCCCGACTGCAATTCAATCTCGAATCAACTCCTCATGCAAGCTTCCATACTCACAATCTTTGTATAGGTCATCAATAAACAAATCAATGCTTTCCCCTTTTCTCTGGTGCGCTTATTAAACTTTTTCTGTTCAACGATAACATTTTTCCTGATCTTGAAATACTCTTCAAAAAGTTTTAGTTTGGTTTAGTTTAAAGATACAGCACTGAAACAGGCCCTTCGGCCCACCGAGTCTGTGCTGACCATCAACCACCCATTTATACTAATCCTACACTAATTCCATATTCCTACCACATCCCCACCTGTCCCAATATTTCCCTACCACCTACCTATACTAGGGGCAATTGCTAATGGCCAATTTACCTATCAACCTGCAAGTCTTTGGCTTGTGGGAGGAAACCGGAGCACCCGGAGGAAACCCACACAGACACAGGGAGAACTTGCAAACTCCACACAGGCAGTATCCAGAATTGAATCCAGGTCGCTGGAGCTGTGAGGCTGTGGTGCTAACCACTGCACCACTGTGCCACCCAGGAATAGTTAATAATAGTTTTATAACTTCAGCATAAGTAGTTTGCTTCTCATCAGTTCCTTGGGTTATGAGAATGTCGTCTGCCCATTCCCCCATGGCGTACAACAAAGTACTGACCTACTCCTTGTCTGGTCTCTGTGCTAAACCTGACCTCTCGAACCTCCGGACCCATTTTGGCCATGCCTCAGCTTGGTTCAGACATGCTACCCGCTTGAAGTTCTCTGGCAAGGGCAATGGCTTTTCCATCTTCTTCTGTTCTTCAATGTTTTCATTTCTTCTCTTCTACGATTGCTTTTCCGCTGCCAGCATATAATATCTGCGTTACTATACTCTTTGCACTGAATAAAGATATTAGTCTGTGGTTTAAGGTAACTGGAGTTTATTTACAGACATCTGGCATCTATGGCTTCCACTACAATACTCCTCACACAAGGTTCTGTACAGTCAGTGACATCACATCCTGTAATGATGCTTACAGTCTATTTACATAATCTACCCAGCAACGACCTATATCACATTATATTACAAATAACAAAAAATGCTCCTAGATGCAGTCTTCACTTTCTTCAACCTGCCTGTAAAACAAAACCTTCCTGCCGTCTCAGCTTGGATGGCTCTGTCTCACCCTTTTATCGAGTCCCAACCAATTTTAGTTACCTCAGCAAACTGAAGTATTTGTGTTCACTCTCTATTAGGACATTTTGTTCCATAGAAGGAAACAATCTTTTGCAACCAGGGTCAATGCACCTGCCAGAGCATTCAACAAGCCATCTGTTCAGATAACAGTTCACACCCATTTCCCCATTTGGACCTGTACACCACAGATTCCATCACAAACACATGTTCAGTGAATTTAGCAATTTATTGAAATGAGTTTACCAAAAATGGACAATATAGTTGCTTAATTTTGCATGAACGTTTTGTGTGAACGGGGTACAAAAGGCTTCCTAATTGCCCCAAACAGCTCTATTAATCATGATGAGTTTTGAGTGCAATGACAGCTCATAGTTTGGAAGCTTGTAAATGTTATTCAAACCTATTTCCACTATAGTTGCACCCATGTTTCGATCCTCCAAAATGTCATGAGATTGCTTCCGTTTCTTTTGTAAAATATGTTTTAAAGAACCTCAGGTGAATTCTGGACATTGAGCCATCTGGAGATTGCTGAACGGGTGTTTTAAAAAACAAAAGGGGAGGGTCAACAGAAGTTTGGCTAGCAAACAAGTCTTACTGGAAAGCATCTGATTTCAAGTAAAAACAACAGCGGATTGTGCTTGTGACTCTGAAAGGATTTTGCAAGGGAATGACAAGTCATGATTTATGGTTGTCAGAGGACTTGTTTCTGGAAAAAGTTAGTTTCATTTTGAACTGTTAAAAAAGCCAGTTGATTTGGCTAAAAACAGAAAGAAGGAATTGCTGTGTGCCTGCCAGGAGAAGACAGCTGATATCTTTCTTTCCTTAAAGAATCCTTGCATCTTTATAAAGAATTTCTGCATCAAGTGCATTTACTATTTCCTCCTATATTTGAAGAAACCTTTACTGCTATATAGCTGCTATCAGACCTAAGAAAAATCCTTGTTGCTACTTCCTGCTTTAAAGCCTGACTGAAGCATTCTGTGCTACATCTTTTTGAAATCCTACCCAAACTGATCTTCAACATCGCCTGGAAGGAACTGTTCTGGGAAGATCCTAGTGACAGGTGCCTTTTCACCTTTGGGCCACCTCACCAAAACATACCTTCCATACTTTCTTTTAAGCCTAAGTGGTTTTTTTATTACTCCTTTTATTTCTTTGTAACAGCTGTAAACAGAAATCCTTTCCCCCCACCGGTTAACCGGTTGTGTATATGTGTGTGTGTGAGGGCTAGAATAAATAAGGGGTTTTAATATTTCCGTTTGTATGTATGTTTTACTTCATTATTGGTTAAGACTTGGTTTATAATAAACGGATAAGTTTGTTGTTTATTAAAGAAACCTGGTTGATTTGCTTTATTCTGGGGAAAAGTAGAGTATATGATTGACTGTTTCGGAAAGTGGGAAAATTTAAATATATGTTGTGACCTGTGGAGAAGTAGGATTGAATTAACAGTGCACTCCTCCTGCCTCGGTCATAACAAACGTTTCTAGTCTAAATGTAAGTTTCCAGTTCTTGGGCCATCCTTTTAGCTCCATACACATACTAATGAATTGGTTGGCTATTGGAGTCAGGGTTTCCAGGATGTGCACCTGATTAAATGTCATTGCATCAGAGTATGTTAGATACATATAAGACCATCAGAAGGAATCTTATAAAGATATTGAAGGTATGAAACATTTTGCTGTTGCTCAGGTTTTCCTAAATCTTTGGGTAAAGTTATTTTTCTTTGGGCAGCTACTGCTAGAGTGAGGGTCTCTCTGCTCACCACCCAATTTTAAACACCTCACACCACAGGAAAGGGATACCATTGAGCAGCATGAGTTTTCCAATGGGCATTTATTTATCTACTATTCTAATGAAAGATTGAAGTGAGAGAAGGAGAGTTAGCAGCTTCAAAGAAGCATGAAGCCATCCCACTATTATCCCCCACAATCTGTATGTTGTCCCCATAGATTTTATGAGGGACTGAATGAAGAGACCTACCTTCAATGAATTACTTCAGTGAGGAAACCCTGGATGAGTTATGCCACATTTTCCATGAGGTTCATGGCTGTCAAAGTTAGCATTAGCATTCAACTTTTATGCCAGAGGCCCTTTCAAACTGTAACCGGGACCTTATCCAATGTTAGCCAGAGTATCGCGTGGTTCTGCATGCAACAGATCTTCAGAACAGCTGGAGAATTCATCCATTTTGGATTGACTCCTAGGCACCGTCATAACAGGGTGATTCAGTTCTAATGTGTTATTATCCTCTTAAAAGTTCAGGAGGCAATAGAAGGCTCTATATTTCACTGTTGCTTCCTACTCTGGAGTCATTGATTTCTCTGAATAGATAGGGATTCCACTCCCACAATGTTGAAATTATCTAGGACCAGCTATTACAAATGCTACATGTCAATGTCAAATTTGCAGGATTTATCACAACACTTTCATGAGGAATTTCAGCCCACCAATTCTATTCAGGGAAGGCAGTGAAGTGTCGGGATGTTCTGGGAGACAAATATCCCTTGCTTCCAGGGCTCCTAATTCCACTTAGACTGCCAAACTCACACGCAGGACATTGCTACAAAAAGACCCAAACATCTACCAAATTCATCATTGAGAGGACCATGAGGTGATAAGGCTAAATTTTACTGCCTTGGTAATTTGGGGTGGGCTCTGTTCTATGTTCCAAAGAGCATCTCACAGATTTCAGTTATTTGTGTGCCCTTCATAACTTATTGATTAAGAAAGGACTACCCATTAAATAGCAGGAAGAGGTGTGAGAACAGAATTTTCGAGAACAGAATAATATGGGGACATTTAAGATGAAATAATTAATCAATCATGTATTACTAACAAACTAACCTCGGAGCTGCACAGACAGCTGATCAGAAACAATTTCATCGCTTCAGGGCTGCACAGACAGCTTATCAGTCGAAATAGACTAACAAGCTAAAAACTAACAGGAGAGCTGCAGCCCGCCGAAGAGTAGCCTATTGTACAACAATCAACCCAACGTTCCAAGGAGATAGGGAAATAAGAAAGTGCTTGAGGAGAGGGTGACAAGGCAGTACCCCAATCAGGCCCTGACACCAAGAAACTGCAAAGTTTGTAAACCAATTGGGAACATAAAGGGGGTGTCACTGATGTGTAAGAAGAACTATAAGGAAAGGCTTGTTTTCCCTGCTCAGGCAGGAGAGGGCAGGAGGAGACAAGGGAGAGAAAAGGAGAGGAGAGAAGAGCCCAGGTGTTGTTATAGTTTGCTTTGCTGATGATGTAACCAAGAAGTACTGCAATAAAGTGTCTTAAAGCTACAGTCGGACTTCGTCTCTCTTTGTGTAACTAATGGGATCCAACAGAGGTGTTGCCTGATGTTGAGGAACCTTGAGGTCAGCACTTGGAGGACTCTTCCATGTCTGCAGCCAGGGTAGTTCATAAGGAATGCTTTGTCCTCAGATTGAAGTGTCACCCTTTGCAGAATTCTATCACATCTCCCTTGCCTTCCTGCTAGATCACAGAATCACAGAATTGTTATGGAGCAGAAGGAGGCCATTTGGGCCATCGTGGTCTGCATCAACTCTATAAAAGAGCAACTCCCTCTGTTCCATTCCCCTGCACATTCCTCCCTTTCATATAACTGTCTAATTCCCTTTTGAATGCTTCGTTTGAACCTGCCTCCACCACATTTTCAGGCAGCACATTCCAGACCTTAACCTTAAAGTTTTTCCGCATGCTACTTTTGCTTCTGTTACCAAATACTTTAAATCTGTGCCCTCTCGTTCTCGATCCTTTCACGAGTGGTAATAGTTTCTCTCTATCTACTCTGTCCAGACCCCTCATGATAACTCTATCAAATCACCTCTCAGCCTTCTCTTCTCCAAGGAAAACAGTCCTAACTTTTCCAATCTATCTTCATAACTGAAAGCCCTCATCCTTGGAACCATTCTCGTAAATCTTTTCTGTACTCTCTCCAACGCCCTCAGTTAATTATTCTTACCCTGGATTGCTCTTTGTCCTTTTCCATAGTTGGCCTAAACTTTGTGATACAATGATCACTATCCCCTAAATGCTCTCCTACTGATACTTGATCCAAACATTCCAAACATAAACATGACTCTTTCTGTGCTCTATTAATGACAATAATACTTCATCCTTACTATACCTTGCAAGACCTCACATTATCATGCAACAATAAATCCAAACCAAAATACAGCATTCTTTCAATTTTCTAATAAATGTTACAAGCCACTTCTTATCATTGTGATTCCCTTGGGTGCCTAAATGTGCTTTTCTAATACTTACCCTGGTACTACATATAGGTACAGTGTGGTGAGATGTGGATGGCTTCTACTTGGGTACAAGAAACTCTTTGAACTGGGTTGGCCGTAATTTCCAAGACTGATTGAGTCCTGGGAAAGACCCGCTGTGGGCTGCTTCTCCTGTGTGGCTCCCTGGGTAGTCTGATCCTGCCTCTTATGAGTAGGCTATTGAGGCATTAAGTCAAAGACTTGAAATATACTGCTATCCTGAGAAATAGCTGACTCATGTCAAAAGATTCTAGCCATATCACTGGTACTGGGCACAGGTCTGAGTGGAAACTGATTAATCCAGATGGCAAATGTAATGGATTCCATTGGATCCTGAAAGCTCCAAGGGAATATGTCCTGCAACTTTGCTCCAAGTCACTGAAGCAGTTCAAGGCTCTGTCAAGCCTGTCCCAACACCTTGAGAAAGGCAGTCTGATTTCCAATGTGGAGGAAGCACTGAAATCTGCCAAGTCTCTGCTGTGAGGGTGGAAGAATGGTCACAATATCTGAGAGCTAATCCTTCCAAAAATAACTTTCTTTCTTTACCCTCCTAGGACAATCTCATGAACAAGATGACATGCATTCAGAAGGGCAATTGTACACATCAAGCCTAACAAATCCAGCTCCAACCATACCAAGTCCATCATAGCAGCTTATGTAGTTAAGCACAGCCCAGATACATTCACTTAGGAGGATTTAATTCACAAATCACAGGGAATATCGCTGTGTGAAGCAACAAGCAGGTGGACCTGTGACTGAAAGAGGGACCGCTAACTATTGCTGTATTGGAGATGAACAACTGTCCTCAGCTGAGGAGCCCAGGGATCCAGATCACAGGGGCCCTCTTTAATAAAAATAGTGATACAGGAAGATTAGATAACATTTCAAGATTGTGGAGACAGTTTCCATGCACATAATGGAGGCTACAGAAATATGAATGAATTATCACAGCTACCTGGGCAGCAGACATTGACACATGATATTATGTGATTTGCATCACACATTAGCTAGATGTTAATAGAATGTCAATTGATGAAATTGAGTGGGATGTCATATGGGGCTTTATAAAATGGCTTCAGTGCCATCAAAGGTCCCTTGAACCTATGGGAATTCAGCTCACCTGTAAAAGTTGACTGCTCAATCTCCTTGTTTAGTAGGATCTATTGAAAATATGTTAAACTGAAAAGACCATCTGAATAAAGCAATAGTCACTTTCTTTATGCAGAACAGTGCAGTGTTTAACTGATGTGACATCGGTCACTCAAGGCTGCCTGAAAGGAACATGCATCAAAAAAATTCAATGCACTTTAACAGCCGCTGACAATACTGTGCTGCTTATGGATGTGGACAGCTAGCAGCTGGCATAATTGCCCTTCGGGGTAAAGTACAAGCCTCAAATACATTGTCAGGTTCAGAAATGTAGGTAAAACCAAAAAGCTCTGTAAAACCTGTGTACACTGATGTTTCAAATTTACATCAGTGACCTTGGTTCAGAAACTTGAGTGCAAATTGGTTAAATTTGAAAATGATATAAATCTGAAAGGAACAGTGGAACTAAAGGAGGCATCCCAGAAACTACACAATGAGCTAAACAAAATATGTGTGTGTCAAATAATGGGAGATGAAATTTAAAGCAGGTAAGTGCAAGTTATTGCACTGAGGTGGGGAAGAGTCTGTTAGCCATCTCCTTTTGGAATGTGCTTTTGCAAAGCAGGTCTGGAAAGAGATGGAATGGTTTTTGTTGAGTGTTACGGTCAAGTGAGGAGGGGTTGAAGGGCTTCCCTCTTTTCCCTCTCCTAGTTAGATCACAACAGGTTTAATTCTTTCTTAAAGTGGATGTACTGGCCAGTTCACGAGGTGTTTGATTACTTACTTGCTATGATCATAACGAGAACCAACCAGACAGGTTTTCTTCAGTTAACAAAGAAAAAGGTTAACTTTATTGTACCTAAACTGAACTAATAAAATAACAAACAACGCGCCAACTCACGTGTCTTTGCAATGTGGAATACAGTCTAGCAAATTAGGTAATCATCTTAAGCTGCTGGCAGTTTTAAATGTCTTTAAAAAAAAATTAAATTCAGATCTCCAGTCAGTGGATTAAAGAAAATTATCATTTAACAAAACACATTGGTAACATGAGGTTCATCCCACGCAGTTCCGTAACACAGGACTCAGTGCTCTCAGGGCTGTTCCCAGGGATGCACACCGAGATAAACATCAACTGCTACTGGAGGACTATCAACTCAGTGAAAGATGCACTTTGGTCTGCCCGAAACTTGCTGGTCTTCCAGCACAAAGGGCTGTCAATGACCGAGTGTTGCAAACTGGCACATTCCAAGGTCCAGGACTACGTGCTGAGGGACATACTAAAGGCTGGGGCAGCTATCGCAAAGGCTCAATGGGGAAAGGCCCTCCTGCCATAGTATACCGAGGGGTTGGAAACAGTATAAAGGCTGTATGTACCAGAGAATGTCTGACACAAATGTAAATGTACATTGTAAATATAACCCGTAATAGCAAGTCTAGTGAGGCACCTCATGTACTGTATTGAAAGAAACTGATCTGTTTTGCACTTTATGTAATGTCAAATTTGAACTGTTACGTAATGTAATGCTACAAATTTTACAAATAAGGTATATTTTGGGGGGAAAAAAGCTAAGTTATTGCACATAGGAAGGAAAAGTGGGCAACATGCATACTTCAGGAATGTTGTTAAATAGTGAAGGATGAAGTTGAAGGAAAGCTAGATTGCTTAGCAGAGTCAGTGCTAAATATGTTGCAGTAATGCAGAGTTGCAATTAACGAAGCCAATAAAACGCTGAACTACATAGCCAAAATGGTAGAGTACCAGTCAAAGGAAATTATGATCAAATGCCCTGGACAAACCACACCTCGAGTACTGTGTCCAGTTCTGGTGACCAAGAAACAAGGGAGTCATTCAGATCTTGAAGACCACGCCGAGAAGATTGTCATGCAGGCCCCCACCTGCCAAGAATGAGGCACATTAATTTCGCCACATGGACATTACACTTCAAATTGTTGCTGGGAAGAAATGAGGGCGCATTACAAGGAATTGTCAGGCCCCTAGCCGGAAAGACATTTTTCGCATACTAGCAGATAATGTTGGAACAAAGGAACCAGTCCCTGCTCCCAATACACAGAAGACATGGCCAGGCCAGTTTAGTCACATGACTAACGGGCTGTTGCAGAGTTTTGAATTGAGAATTTTAAATTGGCCACAGAGAATTTGAAGGCAGAAAGCTCCTGGCTCCTGGATTGAGAACATGTCTCTCCTGTCTGCTCTCATCTCTTTCTCACCAGTTTTGGAATCCATTGAAGATGTATGAATCCCAAGAGAGAAAAATCTCCTACAGTGAACAAGGTTTAAGAAGAATACTGGGTCCCAACGAAAAGCAAGACTACTAACAAAAGGACTACAGTGAGCTCGATGCACAGTAACAAGAAACTCTTCTGATATTGCCTCAAACCTCTCCACTTTATTTTTCTTCTGCTCTTTTCTGTCTCTATTTGCATGTGCATATTGCATATGCATGCTAGTGTGGGATGTGGCATGTCTCCGTCGGCGTTAACCGAATTAGAGTTTAAGTTTTAATAAATTTCACTTTTCTTCTTTAAACCTAAGAAGGCCTGTTTGTGCTCATTTCTTTGTCTTATAATTGGAAAGTGGTGAACAAGGATTCACCAAGGGAGAGCTCAAAACACGATGTGTTTAAAATTAAATCCTGTTACAGTAAGACCAGGTGAAGCCTGAAAGGGAACCCTAGACACATTTCTCACCTGGTCGTAACAAGATACACAATGTTGATTCCTATTGTCAGGGTTTGAGTTATGAGGAAAGACTAAAGACACATGGGTCGGAAAATCCGGTTCCATGGCACCACTGGTTTTGGAGCTACAGGAGCTAGGTGACAAAAAAGGGAAGGTGTCCGCTCCTGACAACTTTTGGCATGACCCACGCCAATTGCCATGTGTTGAAGGGTGATAGCATGGGTGTCCCATGCAAGTGCCAGAAAAATGCAGAGTGGGCAGATCATGGTGTCAGTCTGCATGTAATGCTGATTTGACGCATGACCTGTAACTTTTTACCTTGTCGATCTTGTTAAAGTCCTCTCTTAAACATGCACAACTGAACATGCATTCAGCTGCACGAGGGACCACCCTTCCTGCCCCGCATTAGTGTTATTTAAAGGCAAGGCCTCCAACTTTCAGGTGAGGTGCTTTTGACAATCCTTTTGTTGCTGCAGAGTTAGCAGAAGTACTGTGTTGTTGGACGAGCTGACATGAAGTTGTTTCATCAGGAGGGAGTGAATGCTGGACCTTTAGAAGGAGTGTTGTGGTTTTGAAAAGCCTCTGAGTTCACCACCTGCTCCCAGTCATGATGGCTATAGTTCCAGTTGCTCTTAGGCTGCAGCCTCTCGGGGAGATGGAGCAGAGGCAGCAGAGAAGAAAAGCTGTTCACAGAGGGCTCACAGCACGAGGCCCTACCCACCAGGGGTCTTTGGAGAGCACTTTTCCTGCCTGAACCTCAGTCATCAGCAGTGGCTGCAGCAGCTAGGCTTCACTAAGGAGTTAGTGCCACCACCTTGGACTGGACCTGCAGCCACAGAAAAGGCCGAGGATGGCACTGCCAGTGGCTATCAAGGTCAACGTGGCCCTCAATTTCTATGCCAGTGGATACTTCCGGCCTGGAACCGGCGACATCGCCAATATCTCACAGTTCACCATCCATTGCTGCATGGGGAAGTCGCTGAGGCCCTGTATGCCAGGAGAAAGAACTTCATTGTCTTCTCTCTAAGCAAAGAGAAGCAGGAGGAATGGACACGTGGCTTTATCAGGGTGCAAGGATTCCACATGGTGCAGAGCGCCTTCAACTGCACACATGTGGCTTTGCAGGTGCTGCATCTCAATGGGAAAATGTTTTGCAACTGCAAAGGTTTCCACTCCCTGAATGTGCAGTTGGTGTAGAACCATGCCCAGACCATCATGATGCTGAATGCCCACTATCCTGGTAGCAGTCATGATGCTTTCATCCTGCACCAGTCAGCTGCCTTTCCATCCATTTTCGAGCCACAACATCGAACCAAAGCTTCCTGTGTAACGAGGACTACCTGTGGTACAGGTGGCTAATGAATCCTCTCTGCAACCTAACCTTGCAGGATAGACAGTGGTCCTACAATGAAAGCCATGTTGTAATTAGGAACATCATAGAGCTGACCATAGGCCTCCTGAAGCAACAATTCTGCTGCTTGGACAGCTCAGGAGGAGCCCTCCAATACTCGCCAGAGTGTGTCTCCAAGTCCGCAGTGGTCTGCTGCATCCTCCACGACCTGACCATCATGAAGACGCAGCCCTTGCCACCAGGGTTTTGACGACCACTTCAAGAAGAGAAGGAGCAGGATGAAGAGGAGGAGGAGGGAGAAGAGGAAAGGAGGAAGCATTCGGCACATCATTGCTTCGAACCAGTTGTCCGTGAACATTGCATCAGACTCTGGTTCTCGGAAAAACCTCCAGATCACCGTTGCTCTTTCCCGTTTTTCCATCGCTCTGTTATGGACCATCACAGCATCCTCTTGACTAAAGTCCTGAAATAAAGGATACCACAAAACAACCATTCCATACCAACTTTATCCAATATCACCTCTAATAATGTATACAATACTCAACTATTCACCCTTGTGCTTTCCCTTAGCAACATCTTGCCTGGCCTAATGCTCCAATGCAGTGTTATCCCAGTGATTGAAGTATGGCTGGTGGAAAGCTGCTGATCTTCAGTGGGGGAGACTGCAGATGGCCTTGCAGGAAGCCATCGAGCGCCTCCGGGGCTTGATGGCCCGCATTTGAATTACACCACTTTGGGTATCTGAAAGCAGAAATGCACAAGGGAAGGGTTAGGTTGAGGGAAGGGGATTAAGGTGACTGGACAGTAGAAGTTGCATGATTACATCATCTGGAGCTTGTACATCATACCAGCTTGCGGGATGTGGGTGAAGTGGGATTTGAGAAGGTACATGAGACAGGAACAAACCATCATCCTGGATGGCTCCAGCAACGCTGCTTGCCACAGCCTTTGTGACTGCCATGCCGATAATGCCAAGCATTGTTTCCTCCTGTTAGGTGGTGATATGCAATCGTGCTTGCCTGCGGCCATTTTTTTTGCTGTTGCCTCCTGTTATGCGCGTCTTTGTCCTGCAAGATTGAGGGAAGCATGTCAGTGAGTGTGTTGCAATGTGTTTGGGTGATGTGCCTGTCATAGCTGAACGTATGTGGAAGCTGTGAGATGTGAGTGCCAGGCTTGCAGCAGTGGTAAGTGCATGAAGATAAGGTGGAGCAGAGGAATATTCAGCAAGAGTCCTGATTGCATGATTGCTGACAGGTGAGTGATGGGCATGTGGTTCATTGAACAGTGTGTGAGTTTTGTGGGGTGGTTGGTAGGAAATGGCATTTGAAGACACTTTCATTGACTGTGACCATTCGTGTAAGGTCATTTAACTTTTTCCAGCACTGTATACAGGTCCTCAAGACCAGACTCCTGGCATTGACCTCTGTGGCTATCTGCTCCCACTGCCTTCGTAGTATAAATCTGGAGGGCATCTGGTCTGCTGTGGAAAGATGATCTCTCTCCTCCTTTCCACCTCCTGCACCTAAGGTCTCCAGCACTGTATCTAAGAACCCAGGAGCCCTCTCTCTGGCTTGGAGCTCGATTGCTCTGGTTTCTTTCTGCTCAGAAAGTCTCTCACAGCCATTTTTAGCACCTCCTGCAGCCATCATTAAGAGATGCAGGTCGGCTATAAGAAATGAAGGCTAGCTTTCTTTTGTGTATCAATATTCATTGTGTGAAGAATAAATTCCTGACAATCCTAAATTTACCTTCTATTAGCTTGAACCTGTGCTCACTTGTCTTACTTTTATAACTTAGTTTGAAGTAAAATCCTGAAGTTACCTTTTTTGTTATCATTATTTTATAGACCTTTTTAAGTTTATTTCTCAGTTATGTTCTTCCATAGCCAAAAAGTCTAATGACTGGATTATCTCCACTATTCTGCTTGAAATTGCATGAGACAGCAGCTGAACAGGAGACAAAATGAGAAGCAGCTATGCACTACCTCACTGCCCTGTCCTGAATTTCTTCATTATTTATTTTGACACCATTCATGGACTATATATGTTGTCTATCTATATTCCTACAATGCAGTACTTTACACTTATTAGTTTTCTTCTGCCAATATTCTGCTTACTTACTTACCTATTTTTTCTAACTTGTTTTGTAATTCCTTCATTTCCTCTGCAGAATAAACTGCTCCTCCTAGGTTGGTATTATCTGAAAATTTGACCAATTTGCAACAAGATTTTGAATCAGTCAAATCACCAATTCCTTGAGCACCCACTCAGCACTTCCCTGACCACAAACATTTGGAACATTATCTGTCTGATCTGCTTATTGGAGCTTTTATCCACTGGAAAAGCCTTACTGGAATGATATGAATAGGATGGGATAGGATTTTTTTGTAATTCAAATTCTGGAACGAATACTTAAGCAATAGTGATGACAGACTGTTTCATTGTGTAGCTGCTATTGGTAACAAGTTAGGTGATTTTGAGATATGACCATAATCATTCCCATCCCAACTCTTTCTTGTGAATCAATAATGCCTTTTAATTCCAGATGAGAAACCCCTTTAGGTATCTTGCATCCAATTCAAATAATTTCTCTTCCTAACTAATGTGCAACAATGAAGTGCCTCATCATCAGCTTCTTTGACATAGAGGATTATAGGGAGCTGCAAATGAGGAGATGACTCAGAATCTTATTTTGATTTAAATACTGTAATACTGACTTACCACAGGGGTTTTCCTGCTTTATCGCTATAACAGCATGTTTTTCCAGGGTTTCTACTTCTCTTCCAATGAAATTAAAGCAGATGAGCAGGAGAATTCCAGCAGAAATTCAACCCAAGATATTCTGATACCTCTACTTCAGAATAATTAAATGGAAGATTAGACGTACAAAAGAACTTACATCTATATAGCTCCTTACAGGTACCCAGGACATCCCAAAGTACTTGACAGCCAAATGTGTACTTTTTAAATGTAGTCACTTTGTACAAAGCAAAGTAAAAATGAGGTAATGACAGATAATCTGATTTTAGTGGTACTGGTTGAGGGATAAATGATGTAGAATTATCCTGTTCTTCTTCAAAAAGTACCATGGGGTCTTTTACATCCACCTTGAGGCAGCAGATAGGGTTGCAGTTTAACGTTTCATCTAAGGGACACCAGCAGGAAATTTGGCTTCGATGGTAGTGCAAAACAGGAGATGACAACTTGACAGCCCTTTTTACACCATGCCTGACTTTCTTTCCCATTGAAGTCACCCATTTTGCAATGCCACTGAAGACCAAGTTGACGCCCTCCCCCAACATCTCTGATAGTCCAGCACTGATGTGCTAGCCTATTATTCATTTTCAAGTCTCTGGGATGAGGTTTGAACCCACAGTGTTTGAAGTCAGGGGGTGAGAATGCTACCACTCAGCGAAGACTCACCAGAGACTGAACAGCAGAAACTATGAGTATAGGAGTCCATGCCTCATCTCCAACCTGGGCCACCATTTGCCTTGTGAAAAACGGAAAGACTTGATTTATCAGCACCTTTCACGACCTCAGGACATCCCAAAGCGCTTTACAGTCAATGTTACATAGTCACTGTTGTAATGTAGGAAACAGGGCAGCCATTTCGCAGTCAGTAAAGTCCCACAAATAGCAATGAGATAATGACCAGATAATCTGTTTTTAATGATGTTGGTTGAGGAATAAATATTGGCCAGGACACCAGGGAAAATTTCCCTGCTCTTGTTAGAAATAGTGACACTGGATCTTTTACATTCACTTGAGAGAGCAAATGAGGCCTTGGTTTAATGTCTCATGCAAAAGACAGAACCTCTGACAATGCAGCACTCCCTCAGTACTATCCCGAATTGTCCATGTAGATTACACGCTCAAGTCACTGGAGTGGGACTTGAACACATAAACTTCTAACTCAGAGATGAGAATGCTACCAACTGAGCCAGGTCAAATAGAGGCTCCACTCCTCACAAATCAACCAGGAAATTCCTGGAAATGGCAGAAACTTACTGCAGCTAGGTCTATGCTGTTTGCTGAAAGGTTCCATCCGTCTCCCACTGAAGTTATGACGGGAGACTGGCAGAATCCCTGTGGAACTTCAGACCCCATAAATTCTTAACCAATTGCATCGGGAGTGAAGAATAAGAGGAGCAAGGAAACTCTACTGGAGGGGGTAGCATGTCATTGAGAAGAGACGTCTGGAATTGACTTTTCCCTTGAGAGTGATGCTGGATTGATGAATTGGGTGCAGAGGCCGAACTGATGTTACTTGAGGTCGTGGAGTCAAATCTGAATAATGGATGACAAGGCCAATCAGGCATTAGGTATAAAAGTTTCTGTACCAACCACTGAAAACACACACCTGCATCACCCTGTGAGTTAACACTACTTATGCAACACAGATGCTCGTATCCATCAGTTGCCGCTCCCACATCCTTCGAGGAATTATTCATCTATAAAAAAAGTAAACCCATAATTCCTTGTAGGATGGATTTACTATTTCAGCAGAGCCTAGAACACCCTCATATAAATTGCTGAATGGGAGAGGTGTCTGCCACCCTAAACAGTCTCTGATCAGATAAGAAAGATAATCTATTTGTGTAGATAGTTTAACTGAAGCTTTAATTATCTGTTGATGGCCACCTATAGAGGCAGGAAAAGTCTCCTTTATAGATTCTGTTGTCAGTTTCATAGATTGCACTTCAACAACAGAAGGCCTGAAGTGTAGTCGGGTTGCAGGTGGGTGCCAAGAGACCTATAAACCAGGAAAAACCGGCGATCAATCATTTGCTGCAGCACAAACTAATCTGCTGGCAAGATTGTTGGAGTTGAACACATACTGCCTTTGGCACTTATGTCTGTATGTGTGAGTGTGGGTTTGAGCGCAGTCATAATAGAGTAAAACTACGTCATTGCATTCATGTGCATAGCTGCTGACTCTCTTGTAATAAAGTAGTACCACTGGTTAGTTACTGCTGATCTGCATTGTCTCTAAACAACTAAATACTGCTTTAATGGAATAAGTAATGGTGACCTTTCCTAATCACCAATTAAAGCAATTATTGGGGATTGGATCTCATCTGAATAAGCAATACTTTCTGCTTGGAGCTAAACATTGTCTATTAAAGTTAAATTTGGCATAGCACTTAATAGTACTGCTTTACACCAACATTTCCATTTATACTGTTTAAAAATATTCATTTGTTGTTGGTCGTAAGCCTATGAAACATCACTAACTTTAATATATTGCATTACTGAATGTATTTAAACAAAATTTCCTGCAAGGAAGTCATTGTTTTACTTACAATGCATATAGATCATGAGTAGTGCTAAAATAATTGCATTTTTCCCATTAAACTACAATTGTTTACAAATAACTTCAGGGAGAGAAGGTACCTTGCAGAACAAAGGAATTTTAAAACCTAAATATTTCAAAAGGGCGGCTGGCTAAATATATATATATATTTATAATATAGGGCCCTATGAAACTCACTGTCAAATTTTACAAATTTCACAGTCACAGCATTTAAATCATAAATTTCATGTTGTTGCAACAAACCATGAAAGTGATCTATTTAAAATTTTAAAAAGACAAGAGAGGTTTCCAGTTTCAAATGGCATTTATTATATACTCAAAAACTATTGTAAAAAGCTGACAATAAACAGGTCACATTCTTAACTCATCGAAGTCAGTGGTTGAATGTGAGCATGGAGCAGTGTGCACCTGCCTCTTCCTTTCTTCCCTGTCTCTGCGCTGTGAACACCTGTCCATGTTTAGACACAGCTCTCTCTGCATCCACAGAGTTTGTTGGAATTGTCAGACAGTGCCCTGCTAGCCTTGCAAGGTGAGGGATTTTACATTCCACAAAGTTCCAGAACTGCAGCACAAGCAAAGTACAATCTTTTTTTTTGCAATGCTTTTATAAGCAGGAATCGCAATCCTATAGTTCTTGTCAAAGCCAGGAATCGATCAAACGAGTTTAAATCCACCAACAACAGGTGCATTTGTGCAGGGTCAAAGATACACACAGCTTTTAGGAATGCCGAAGAAGGTTGTTGAAACCTCTGAGCTGCTTTTTCTTCACTGCTTGACTCTTCCCCGAGCAGTAATGTTGTTTGAACTTCTTTGCCATGCAAGAAAACACCTGTTGAGCACAGGCATTTAATTCAACATCATCAGAGTATTTTTGGTTTGACTGTGCTTCAGCGCAGAACAGGACATCCATTACTTATTGTAAGCTTTGTAGATTGTGACGTGTCAAGATTCAAACCAAGTAATTAAATCCATCAGTCGTGTAGCATTCTTTTAGAAGAGTTCCAGAGCTGGATTTTACCAAGCCCACGATGTCGGGCTCCGTGGTGGTGGGGGCCGGAATATGGGTCTGGCAGTGGCCCCCATGGAATACTACGCCAGGAGGGCCTGGCCCGATCCTTCCAGCGATGGCGAGGCTCTGTGGCGGCACCCCCCACCGCTGGGTGACAGGAACTGAATCTAAATATTTAAATGAACGACTTGAATAAATTTAAATAAACTTACCTGAAATCTTCCTGGCCTGGTGTGATCTTCGGCGCGGTGGCTGTCAGTCCCGCATCGTCAATTCCCATCAGGGGAAAGCCGGTGTGACGCTAATGGGGAGGAGGTAAGATTTTCTTTGCGGGGCGGGGGAGACACGGTCAGATAAATGTAATGGAGGTAGGGGATGGTGGGCAGGGGTGAACTTTAAACTTTATGCAGTCTGTTGGGGGGTTGCGGGAATGGTCAAATTTAAAAGGTAGGTGTTTTGGGGGGAAGGGCAAATACCTAATGTAATGGTTATTGGGAGGTGGGAAAGGGGCTAGAAATGTAATTAATAAATTTTGGAGGGTTATATCTTTACAAATTTAAATATGTCGGCAGGGCTGGCTGCTCTTTAAAAACAGCGCCAGAGCCTGCACACAGGCAGTTGATGCCATTGAGGGTGACAAACAGCCCACCCCTCCACATGATTGAGAAGGGCAGGCTGCCCTGGCTATTTAAATGAGCAGCAGTGCAGGAGATTGTGGCGGCTCTTTGGTGTGTGGCCTGTGCGTGCATGTCGCCAATTTTGTGAGCTCACCGCTGAGACTGGTGGCTGTCTCTTAAAATCCAGCACAGAATATCTGTTAAAACCTGTGATTTTGGTCAGTGTGAGCTCTTCTGAGATGAAGTCTGTGTAGTATTTCAAGTGAGTTGCATGTTAGAAACATAGAAAAATAGGAGCAGGAGTAGGCCATTCAGCCCTTCGAGCCTGCTCCACCATTCAATATGATCATGGCTGATCATGCAAGCTCAGTAACCTGTTCCCGCTTTCTCCTCCTATCCCTTGATTCCATTAGGCCTAAGAACTATATGTAACTCTTTCTTGAATATATTTACTGATTTGGCCTCAACTATTTTCCGTGGTAGAGAATTCCACAGGTTCACCACTCTCTGGGTGAAGAAAGGGCGGCACAGTGGATCAGTGGTTAGCACCGCAGCCTCACAGCTCCAGCGACCCGGGTTCAGTTCTGGTTACTGCCTGTGTGGAGTTTGCAGGTTCTCCCTGTGTCTGCGTGGGTTTCTTCCGGGTGCTCCGGTTTCCTCCCACATGCCAAAAAACTTGCAGGTTGATAGGTAAATTGGCCATTATAAATTGCCCCTAGTATAGGTAGGTGGTAGGGGAATATAGGGACAGGTGAGGATGTGGTAGGAATATGGAATTAGTGTAGGATTAGTATAAATGGGTGGTTAATGGTCGGCACAGACTCGGTGGGCCGAAGGGCCTGTTTCGGTGCTGTATCTCTAAAAAAAAAAAATCTCTCCTCATCTCAGTCCTAAATGGCTTACCCTTATCCTTAGATTGTGACCCCTGGTCCTGGACTCCCCCGCCATCGGGAACATCCTTCCTGCATCTAGTCTGTCCAGTCCTGTTAAAATTTTGTAGGTTTCTATGAGATCCCCTCTCATTCTTCTAAACTCTAGTGAATACAAGCCTAATCGACCCAATCTCTCTTCATACGTCAGTCCAGCCATCCCAGGAATCAGTTTGGTGAACCTTCGCTGCACTCCCTCCATAGCAAGAACATCCTTCCTCAGATAAGGAGACCAAAACTGCACACAATACTCCAGATGTGGTCTCACCAAGGCCTTGTATAATTGCAGCAAGACATCCTTGCTCCTGTACTCAAATCCTCTCGCTATGAAGGCCAACATACCATTTGCCTTCCTAACTGCCTGCTGCACCTGCATGCTTACTTTCAGCAACTGGTGCACAAGGACACCCAGGTCTCGCTGCACCTTCCTTCCCTTTTCCCAATCTATCGCCGTTCAGATAATAATCTGCCTTTCTGCTTTTGCCACCAAAGTGGATAACCTCACATTTATCCACATTACACTGCATCTGCCATGTTTTTGCCCACTCACTCAACCTGTCCAAATCACACTGGAGCTTCTCTGCATCCTCCTCACAGCTCCCACTCCCACCCAGCTTTGTGTCATCTGCAAATTTGGATATATTACATTTAATTCCCTCATCTATATCATTAATATACATGGTGAATAGCTGGGGTCCTAGTACTGATCCCTGCGGTACCCCACTAGTCACTGCCTGCCACTCGGAAAAAGACCCGTTTATTCCTACTCTTTGTTTCCTGTCTGCCAACCAGTTCTCCATCCATGTCAGTAGCTTACCCCCAATCCCATGTGCTTTAATTCTGCACACGAATCTCTTATGTGGGACCTTATCGAAAGCCTTCTGAAAGTCCAAATACACCACATCCACTGGTTCTCCCTTATCTATTCTACTAGTTACATCCTCAAAATATTCCAGTAGATTTGTCAAGCAAGATTTCCCTTTCATAAATCCATGCTGACTTTGTCCAATCCTGTCATTATTTTCCAAGTGCTCTGCTATTACATCTTTTATAATGGACTCTAGCATTTTCCCCACTGCTAACTTGTCTATAATTCCCTGTTTTCTCTCCACCTCCTTTATAAATAGTGGGGTTACATTAGCTAAACCCCAATCCGTTGGAACTGTTCCAGAGTCTATAGAATTTTGAAAAATGACCAGCAATGCATCTACTATTTCTAGGGCCACTTCCTTAAGTACTCTGGGATGTAGATTATCAGGCCCTGGGGATTTATTAGCCTTCAATCCCATCAATTTCCCTAACACCATTTCCCTACTAATACTGATTTCATACAGTTCCTCCTTCTCACTAGACCCTATGTTCCCCAAGATTTCTGGGAGGTAATTTGTGTCCTCCTTTGTGAAGACAGAACCAAAGTATGTATTTAATTGGTCTGCCATTTCTTTGTTCCCCATTATAAATTCCCCCATTTCTGACTGTAAGGGACCCACATCCACTGGTTCTTTACTAATTTTTTTCTCTTCACATATCTACAGAAGCTTTTACGGTCAGTTTTTATGTTCTCTGCAAGCTTACTCTCATACTCTATTTTCTCCTTCTTAATCAATCCCTTTGTCCTCGTTTGTTGAATTCTAAACTGCTCCCAATCCTCAGGTTTGCTGCTTGCTCTGGCCATTTTATATTTCTCCTCCATGGATCTAATACTATTTCTTTTGTATTTCTTTTGTAAGCCACGGTTGAGCCACTCTTCCTGTTTTATTTTTGCGCCAGACAGGAATGAACAATTGATGTAATTCATCCATGTGCTCTTTAAATGCTAGCCATTGCCTATCCACTGTCAACCCTTTAAGTAACTTTCCCCAATCTATCATAGCCAACTCGCACCTCAGACCTTCATAGTTCCCTTTATTTAGATTCAGGACTGTTATTGTATACTGCCTGAAACCAAGAATTCCAAAGTGTAATTACTGGCTCTGGAGGAAGGGAGATATTTTGTTCCCCAATTTCGGCCATTTCAGCCGCTTTTGCAATGTGATACCTGGACCGAAGCTTGCGGCTATGACAGTGTTTGAAGATCTTTTTAATGTAGCTGACCAGTTTGTCGACTTTACCAAACTCGCTTTTCCACAACTCAGTTATATGTGCATTACATGTAATATGGACAGCATTAGGCATTACACCTTGGAGCACAGACTTGAAAGATTTTGTCATGTAAGTTGCATTGTCACTAATTAAAGCAGAAACGTTGTTGAAATCTGCATCGTATTTTGAAAAGGTTTTGATTATCGTTTAGGAAACTGTGGTATAATTAACAACTTCTAAGTGGACACTGTCTGTGAACACTGTTGTTAGCTTTCATGACTGTCCTTCGACCTTACTAGATATAAAATCAAACAAAACATGCAGCACATAGTTGTTTTGCTCATGAGTGGACTCATCACAAATAGTTGCAAAAGACGCACTTCAGTAATCTGAGACCATCTCCTCACAATGTGTAGCAAAAACCTTCAGTAAGTAGTCCTGTTGTAGTTTATTTGCGCTTGGCAAGCAACCACCACTTTGCACATTACGTTGAATGAATATCCACAGATTTGGGTGATCAAGTTTTTTCAATGGTATGTTGGCACCTACAAAAGCATCTGCAAGTTCCTTTGTAACCAACTGGTGATTTTCTGAGCTCTCTGTTGATTTCTTAAAAAGAAATTAAATCATTGCTTGTTTTTTTGCGCAATGCAGTGCAGGATGCTCTCTTTCTGCTGAGACGGCTTTTGGACTCTAAGTAGTGCTGAACCGTTGCCCGACATGTGTGATCAATGAAACATTGCAACTTGTACAAAACAGTATTCCACCATCAGGCATGCAGAATCTGGTTTCCAAAATCTTTCACTTGATGTGCTGCAGTAATGGTTGTTGCCATCTTTGATTTGCTCATTTTGACATTCGCACTTGTCTGCGAATTCTTGAGACTGCTTCTCTCAATACAGGAGGGTTTTCTGACACAGTATGTGGACAGGCCAACCAGGGGCGATGCCACATTGGATTTGGTACTGGGTAATGAACCCGGCCAGGTGTTCGATTTAGATGTAGGTGAGCACTTTGGCGATAGTGATCACAATTCGGTTAGGTTTACCTTAGCGATGGGCAGGGACAGGTATATACCGCAGGGCAAGAATTATAGCTGGGGGAAAGGAAATTATGACGCGATTAGGCAAGATTTAGGATGTGTAGGATGGGGAAGGAAACTGCAGGGGATGGGCACAAACGAAATGTGGAGCTTATTCAAGGAGCAGCTAATGCGTGTCCTTGATAAGTATGTACCTGTCAGGCAGGGAGGAAGTTGTCGAGCAAGGGAGCCGTGGTTTACTCAAGAAGTTGAAGCGCTTGTCAAGAGGAAGAGGGTGGCTTATGTTAGGATGAGACGTGAAGGCTCAGTTAGGGCGCTTGAGAGTTACAAGCTAGCCAGGAAGGATCTAAAGGGAGGGCTAAGAAGAGCAAGGAGAGGACACGAGAAGTCATTGGCGGATAGGATCAAAGAAAACCCTAAGGCTTTCTATAGGTATATCAGGAATAAACGAATGATAAGAGTTAGAACAGGGCCAATCAAGGATAGTAGTGGGAAGTTGTGTGCGGAATCAGAGGAGATAGGGGAAGCGTTAAATGAATATTTTTCGTCAGTATTTACAGTAGAGAAAGAAAATGTTGCCGAGGAGATTACTGAGATACAGCCTACTAGGCTAGATGGGATTGAGATTCACAAGGAGGAGGTGTTAGCAATTTTGGAAAGAGTGAAAATAGATAAGTCCCCTGGGCCAGATGGGATTTATCCTAGGATTCTCTGGGAAGCCAGGGAGGAGATTGCAGAGCCGTTGTTGTTGATCTTTAAGTCGTCATTGTCGACAGGAGTAGTGCCGGAGGACTGGAGGATAGCAAATGTTGTCCCCTTGTTCAAGAAGGGGAGTAGAGACAGCCCTGGTAATTATAGACCTGTGAGCCTTACTTCGGTTGTGGGTAAAATGTTGGAAAAGGTTATAAGAGACAGGATTTATAATCATCTTGAAAAGAATAAGTTCATTTGCGATAGTCAGCACGGTTTTGTGAAAGGTAGGTCGTGCCTCACAAACCTTATTGAGTTTTTCGAGAAGGTGACCAAACAGGTGGATGAGGGTAAAGCCGTGGATGTGGTGTATATGGATTTCAGTAAGGCGTTTGATAAGGTTCCCCACGGTAGGCTATTGCAGAAAATACGCAAGTATGGGGTTGAAGGTGATTTAGAGCTTTGGATCAGAAATTGGCTAGCTGAAAGAAGACAGAGGGTGGTGGTTGATGGCAAATGTTCATCCTGGAGTTTAGTTACTAGTGGTGTACCGCAAGGTTCTGTTTTGGGGCCACTGCTGTTTGTCATTTTTATAAACGACCTGGATGAGGGTGTAGAAGGGTGGGTTAGTAAATTTGCGGATGACACGAAGGTCGGTGGAGTTGTGGATAGTGTCGAAGGGTGTTGTAGGGTACAGAGGGACATAGATAGGCTGCAGAGCTGGGCTGAGAGATGGCAAATGGAGTTTAATGCGGAGAAGTGTGAGGTGATTCACTTTGGAAGGAGTAACAGCAATGCAGAGTACTGGGCTAATGGGAAGATTCTTGGTAGTGTAGATGAGCAGAGAGATCTTGGTATCCAGGTACATAAATCCCTGAAAGTTGCTACCCAGGTTAATAGGGCTGTTAAGAAGACATATGGTGTGTTAGCCTTTATTAGTAGGGGGATCGAGTTTCAGAGCCACGGGGTCATGATGCAGCTGTACAAAACTCTGGTGAGGCCGCACCTGGAGTATTGCGTGCAGTTCTGGTCACCGCATTATAGGAAGGATGTCGAAGCTTTGGAAAGGGTGCAGAGGAGATTTACTAGGATGTTGCCTGGTATGGAAGGAAGGTCTTACGAGGAAAGGCTGAGGGACTTGGGGTTGTTTTCGTTAGAGAGAAGGAGGAGGAGAGGTGACTTAATAGAGACATACAAGATAATCAGAGGGTTAGATAGGGTGGATAGTGAGAGTCTTTTTCCTCGGATGAGGATGGCAAACACGAGGGGACATAGCTTTAAGTTGAGGGGTGAAAGATATAGGACAGATGTCAGAGGTAGTTTCTTTACGCAGAGAGTAGTAGGGGCGTGGAACGCCCTGCCTGCAACAGTAGTAGACTCGCCAACTTTAAGGGCATTTAAGTGGTCATTGGATAGACATATGGATGTAAATGGAATAGTGTAGGTCAGATGATCGGCGCAACATCGAGGGCCGAAGGGCCTGTACTGCGCTGTAATATTCTAATTCTAATTCTAATTCTAATGCATCGGAAGCCCTCCCTCATCTACCAATCAGCGAATTGAGCCTTGTGTCAATCATTAAACTGCATGATGTTCGCAACATGCCCAGCAATTAGCGAGTGAGTCTTGTGTCAATGAATAAAACGTGGAAAGTTTCCTAAATGGCCTATTTCACGGAGGACCCGAGATTTCACAGAGGAGCCAAAATTTCATGCCTTGTGACGCATTTTTCATGGCTGTGAATTTGGTAGAGCCCAACGAATAGCATTGAAGAACAATAAACTGGATGCAGAAGTGATTAAAATCAACATTTTATTTAATAAGTCATCAAATAAAAGAAAAAACTAATTTTCACATAGTAGAATAAATCGAGAACAGTTATCACTACCAAACCATATCTCTCTACATCATCTGAGGTCACATAGGGTGGAATCTGCTCCTCTTTAAAAATTTTCAGCCGTCAGGACCATTTCCTGGTCCCCGCCCCACTCGGGTCAGAGGTGCATGGACAGAGGGAGTCTTCTGGATGGTGGCCAATTAAGAGGCCTCCTGTATGTTCACCATCTAATCAAGGTGGGAGCACAAGATATCGAGGCCCACTCCAATGGAGGCCAGTAGCCCCCACTGTGAGAACAGTAGGAGTGCTGCTGAGGACCAGACTGATGGAATGGCAGGGAGGTACTGCAGCTGCCATTAGTGTCTGTGGGAAAGATGCAAGGTTCACTGCATATAGTCATTGGAGACATCCATCACCATGATTTCTTCACTCAATGACAAGGCTATAATATGGGCAGACAGCAGCCTTGCCATTTGTTGTCGGTGAGTTCTTCAACAGCCGCAAAAGTGATGATGCTCTGACCTCCCACTTTGAGGCCATCTCCTGTCACCTGTCGGGGCACCGACACAGTGTAGGGCCAGTACACCGCTTGTAAGATTCCAGCTGCATCCAAAAATCAGTGCTAATTGCCCTTTTAAATGCCTTGACTGGAAACAGTCCACGACTGGGCGGGCAGCCGCTACAGGGAGCCCTCCTCTGGGAAGATCTCCTGGAGGCGGGAACAAGTCAGGGAACCGACCTGCTGTGCGGCTTTCCAAATTTCTACGCGCACCCCTCCCCACGTGTCCCCGCCACCGCCCCCCACCACCCCACCTCCAACGCATCTTTGGCGAGGCTGGTAAGATTCCGCCCCTAGTCCAATTCTGGGTATCACACTTTAGGAAGGACATGGAGGCTTTAGAGAGGGTGCAGAAAAGATTTACAAGAATTGTTCCAGGGATGAGGGACTTCAGTTATGTGGATAGATTGGAGAAGCTGGGGCTGTTCTCCTTAGAGAAGAGAAGATAGAGAGGACATTTGATGGAAGAGTTCAAAAGCATAAGGGGTGTGAACAGATTCAATAGAGAGGAACTGTTCCATTGCAGAAGGATCAAGAACCAGAGGACACCGATATAAAGTGATTGGCAAAAGAACCAACAGTGACATGAGGAAAAACCTCTTATGCAGCTAGTGGTTAGGATCTGGAATGCACTACCTGAGAATGTGGTGAAGGCAGATTCAATCAGGGCTTTCAAAATGGAATTGGATAAGCACCTCAAGAGAAAAAAAATTTGCAAGGCTACAGGGAAAGGGTGGGGAGTGGGACTAGCTGAGTTGCTCTTGCAGAGAGCTGGCTCAGACATGATGGGCTGAATGGCCTCCTTCTGTGCTGTAACCATAGTAGCATTTCAGGGCATTCTAGAGAAAGTCTTAGACTCTGATAAAGGTTAACTAACAACTCTTCATTATTTAGTTACTATATACACTCTCCGCAAGCCACCTAAGCTAGCATCCTTTGTGCTGCTATATCTTCTTCTCAAGCCTATCTCATGTGACTATTACATCATCACTCATACAGCGGGAGGAGTCTCTCACTGTCTTTGGTATTACATCCTTATACTACATCTCTCCCCAAGTCTTTATCCAACATTTTTCCAAACATATGTACATTTATGACTTCTCTGCTAATCTCTCTCCGCTCAAGTCTCTGACTTTATAGATTCAGTCTCATCGGAGGTTTGACAACTCTCCCTGATCTGGTTGTAATTTGTCTGGGATGATCAGTAGTCTTCGTGGGAAGTCTGGGTTGCTGACTTTTGGTTTTTTGTTTCTGTGAGTTTTAGTATTCCATTCAGTTTGGTTTGTTCCTCTTCATCTGGATCTTGCAGATGGATTACTGGCTGGTGCTTTTACAGAATAGGAATGATATTCCTCCGATTCCTTCATTCGTTCATATAACAAACGATCGCTAATAGACCTCATGTTTATGGATTACTGTACCTTCTCATTCCAGGTCACATATCAACATTTTTTGACCATTGTTTAATTTGGGTCAGCTTCTCACTCGAAATCTCCTATTGTAATTCCGGGTTTTTTTCCTTCTGTAGGGGTTTTCTCATTCTTGAACTTTCTGGTAGTCTTCAGTCTTCAATCCAGGCATTAATTGTTGAGGCAATACTGGAAGCTGTGTTCTTAACTTTCCTCCCATTAGTAATTCTGCTGGTGATAATCCACACTGCAGCGGCATTGAACAATAAACTAAGAATGCGATCGGAACGTCTTCATTTCTCTTGAGTAAAGATTTTATGGTTCTTACACCTTGTTCTGCCTCGCCATTGGACTGTGGATACATTGGTGAGCTGGTACGATGCTGAAAACCCATCTTCACAGCAAACTGGGTAAAACATTCATTCGCGAACTGTGATCCGATGTCTGATAATATTTCATTCGGAATCCCATGTGTTGCGAAGTTGTCCATAAGGATTCTGATAACTACCTCAGTGGTCATAGAATGTAATTGTTGGACTTCTATCCACCTGGAAAAGTAGTCGATAATGATAATATATGACTTCCCACCAAACATGAATAAATCCATGCCTAGCCTTTGCCAAGGTCTAGTTGGAAATTGGGTAGTCAACAGCAGTTTATGCTGTTCTAACCTCTGTATTACACGTGTCTGACAGTTGTTGGTCATGGTCTCAATATCCTTAGATATCCCAGGCCACCATGCTGAAGATTTTGCCCTCACTCTGCATTTGGTTATACCCAAATAGCCTTGGTGTAATTGATCTAAGATATCAGATCATTAAAGTCGGAATAATAATTCTGTCATTGTAAACTAATAAGTCATTCTATACTCATGGAATGTCATCATTGTTCTCCCTCTTGGACTTTCTTGTGGCCACCCATGTGTACAATATTGTCTAATGCGAATGCACTCTTCATCATTTTTCTATGCTTGTCGTATTCCTCGCAACCTCTGTGTGTTTGCTGGCCAACTTTGTGCTGTGTGTTGCGAGTATGACTCTACGTCATCTATGAAATTCACGTCTTCCTGTGATGGATGATCTGCGGTTGCCCTTGATAACACATTGGCTGACGATTGGAAGGAATTGATTACCTTTGTTAGCTTGACTTCGACTACCTTTTCAATCAACTGCAGTTCCAAGCATGCATTCCTGCTCAGTAAATAAAATTCTTGATTATGTAAGACGTATAAGGTCTCGACCAGTTATCTTCTTTTATCTGAAGAGTTGCTTGGAGTTTGCCTTTTACTCGCGGTTGTGTCCCACCTGGACCATGCAACTGTATGTCCGTCGGTTGCAGGTACTGGCTTGTAACCCATGGCTGTTGGTCAGACAATACCATGACGCTATACTCAGTGTCAAGCTTAAAACTCTGAGGTATCCATTCACGTAGATGTCTGCTGTCCAGAAATCTTGGTCTGGATTATTGATTTCTCCCAAGAAATCTCCTGGTTTTTTTCTCTTGTGGATATTGCTGTACTTGATTCACTGCTCTTTGTATGAAGGTCTTCTGCTTTGTACCTTTAAGCAAAGACATTTTGCTGTGGCACATGTTCCCATAGTGTCCAGTGTTTCCACACTTAAAACACTCAGCTTTACTTGCTAGGCACTGCTCTTGTCTGTGGCTCTTCTTGGCTTCACAACATTGGCAAGATAATAAACCTCTCTACCTGTGTGTTTTTTCTGCTCCTCAAAGTGCCTCCCTGGCTTTGGCTTAACCAGTTGGATGGGCATTGGCCTCTTTCTTATCCATGGCTTGTCTTCAGCTCGTATGATGTCCCTATTCTGTTTGCAAGCTTCGGCCTGTCTCAATATTTGAGCGGTCTTTTCCAGGGTAGTCTTTCTTGGATTTCAACAGATCTGACAAGTATTCATCCACTACGCTGCCGACTATCCTGTCTCTGATTAGTTCTGCCTTTAATTCGTCATATTCGCAACCTTCTGCTGATCTATACAGGTCATTAATATAGGAGTCTACAGATTCGCCAATCACCTGCGCCCACTTATTAAATTTGGCTCTTTTCAAGATTTTATTGGTATGGAGATTAAAATATTTATCAAAGGCTTGGAGTGCCTCTTCGAATTTGTCAGTAGCCTCATTGAACCCTTGCGGGACAATTATGTCATCCACAATTGCCCCTACTGAATGTAGAAGGGTGTGCAGTTGTTCCACTTCAGATTTTGTATGGAGTTCTGAAGCAATTCTAAACCTTAAGAACCTTTTTCTCCATGATAGCCAATTTTGAATCTGATTGGATCCCTCTTGATTCTGGAAACTCTCAGGCATTCGCAATTTTGGATCCATATTGATTTCTTAATAGATATTTTAGGGTGTTTCCCTTTCTTTAAGAAATTCACTTTGTTTTTTTCAGGCTTGGTTGCCTTAATGGGGATGTCCCAGTTGTTTTTGAGAGTTCCCCACTGTTTTAATAGGCTTTTAAAAAGGGGTTTACCCTTTGTTTGAGAAATTCATTTTTTTTTTCAAGCTTGTTTACCTTAATGGAGTTGTCCCTCTTGTTTTTGGGGGTTTCCTGTGTTTTTTGGGGGGTTTCCTGCTCTTCGCCCTTGCATTCAGCCCTATTGAAGGTTTGGATTTTCCCCTTTGTTCACTTTTTAAAGCACGATGCCTTTAGAAAATTCCTTTACGCTTTTCAAAGGGCTTTTAAACTGATCAAAGACCGTCGGTATAATGACTATCCGATCACTGGATTCTACTTGCAGGCCACCATGCTTCGGCAGTGCAACCTGTATTTCTGTGCTCTGACTCACTACAGCTGCAGAGCTCTTCACAGCCTCTTCTGCCAGTAAGTAGTTTTCTAACCATACCAGGCCAGTATTTATCTTTAAATTTCTCTGTTGTTCACCTGGTGTTTCTTCCAAAGGTAAGGAGATCTTTAAATTCTCCTGGTCACTTTCACTGCTGTTTTACCGTTGTTTTACGGCGGCCACCATATTGGGTTTAGTTGTATTTGTATTAGTAGCATTTCAGGGCATTCTAAAGAAAGTCTTAGACTCCGGTAAAGGTTAACTAACAACTGTATTATTTACTGTTACTATATACCCTCTTCACAAGCCACCTAAGCTATCATCCTTTGTGCTGATATACCTTCTTCTTCTCAAGCCTATCTCACGTGACTGTTACATCATCACTCATACAGCAGGAGGGGTCTCTCTCACTGACTTCGGTATTAACCTTTTACATCTTTACACTACAGCCACAATTTCTTCCTTATTGACTATGAGGATGGTGAAGGCAAGGAGGAAGATGATGAAGAGTGAGACAAAGTCTAGGTGAAGCTATCCATGCTCTGGAACAAGATCCTGCTCCATGCTTTTCTGTCACAACCCTTTGATCTCAGTCCTTGCGACACTTGATTTTTCATTCTCATGCATCAGCTTATATATTTTCATTGACGGGAATTAGTTAGTATTAGTGAGGAGGTGGCACTAGGTGATTCATAGACCATGAGGAAACCGAAGGATTGGGAATGGGCACGAATGTGCCAGCTTCCCAGAGGAGGCTGCGGGGAAGGCTGCCCAAAGCTTCAGGATTGTGGGACTGAGAACTCATGGGTACTTGCCTGAAAAGAAGGATGTTCAAGGAACATCACATCCATATGCAGGCTCTAAGGTCCAGATCTGAGAGTGTGCAGCAGCTGACAGCTGTGACTCTAGAGTCTACAGCCTTCATTTTTGGCAATATCAGGGAACTTTTTTTCCATTGCAGACATTAATGGAGCACATGGCAATTTTTGCTTGAATCTGTAGTAGACTCCTACTTAAGATGTGACTCAGGACAAGTTGGTGTCTCCACCTCTATAGAAACACAAACTGCAGCTCTGGAGGCAGTTGGAACAGAACAGACAGCAACAAAGACTGTAACCTCTGCACTGGCTTTCAGACCATGTTAGCTAAGATGCAAGCTGCTGTGTCTCAGGGCCCTCAGAATCTGATGCCTGCCAAATGGGGCAAGATCCAGAGATTGATGGAATGGTGATAACTGCAGTTGACATGTACAAAGTTTCCCTTTTTCAGTACATGTCAGCTGCTCTTCCCTCTCAGATCATCATGCAAGTGGCACAAAGGAGGCAACACTAGGCTGCCCAGAAATCAGCTAAAGAGATGCATCCAGTGGCAGCTCCTTCCCAGCAACAAGGATGAAAGGCATGTGTAGTCACTTAGGGGAAGCACAGTGTGAGAAAAAAATTGATTTGTTTCACTTTGGAATTTGTTGTATTAAATCAGAATCTTCACTTTTGTCATGCTTGGTTTTCACGGGAATTAGAGCCATACGGCAAAGACTGCATTTACTTTGTGGAGCTCTGTTCATTCAGGTGATTGTTTTTGGCATGGTCATGTAGAGGCAAAGAGATCTGATGTACTTGCATATGCTAGGATGGATGATGGATTGAAGAACTTTATTTGAGGGTGGGTAAGGAATTGAATACGTGTTTCAAAAGTACACTGTGTTAAATAGAAGAGACAACAACAGTGATCAGTTGTGTTTTAATGCCCCTTTCAACAGTCACCTAGGTGTACTCTAGTAATGATCACCGTGATGTTCCCCATGATGTATGTCTGTCTCCAAAGCAGCTATAGGCATCTCCCCAGGCACGTCTAAATGCAGGCCATTCTGTATGACAAAGTTGTGCAAAGTTACAACTATGTGTGACTTGAACTTGAGCATAGTAAAGAGACCTCTCTCAATCCGTCAAAGCAGCAAAACAACTCTTTCAGTCCTCTTGATGACAGTTCAGGTTGAACCTTGTGCCTTGTTGTACTGCTACTCTGCTGATGTTTGGACAACCTTAGTGGGGTCAATATCCATGGGAGCAGGCAGGTTTGCTCACCCATAAGCCATTTGTTGACGTAATTTTCTTAATTGAAGAGGACAGGGAAGGCCAAATTCCAAAGGGTGAATCATGGTGTCACATGCAATCTGTACATTCAGAGTAGATGCTCATTCTATTGAGGAAGTTGTGGGGTTGACTGTAGGAGCTCACAAAGTGATATGGATGTCACCTAATGCACCCTGGACTTTGAGAAAAACCAACAATCCCATAAAACTGATTGACTCAATCTCACAACTGCCTTGCTGGGATGTAAAAGTCAATGATTTCCCTCACTCACCTGTAAAGTGCACCAGTTACTTGATAAATACATGCCTGTACTGCACCCTTCCTGATATTCCAGAGATTCCCTCTTTCCCCAACTCCATGGCTACCTGAAATGATCAAGTGCCATAAGGTTGAGTAAATTTGTCACTATCATAGCTACAGACAGAGCAGTGCAGGCAGATGCATGTAGTTGCAACTCCTCACACATTATGTGACAGAGCTCCACTGTTCCCTCTTTGAAGTGCATTTGTCGAATTCACATCCTTGCATAGAATCTGTGCTGCTTGTATATTCTTTGGGTGGTGAGCAGGGAGTTGTATCTGGTAGGGTATATCCTTCTTAACTGGATCACTCTGCTTTCCTCAATTCTACCTGATCTTCCTTCTCAGTGATAACAGCATGCAAAGGTAAGCTCGGTAGGAGTACTATGCCTGCTCCGGAGAAGCTTTCGCTGTTGGGTTGGTGGGTAAGTTGGGTGGATGGGGTGGGAGGTGGGGTGTCAAAAATCCACACTGCAGAAACACTCAGAAGCTAGTCCAAGGCTGTTGAGGGAGGGCGCCAAAAACATCGCTCCAAAAATCCCAGCTGCAGAAATCACCTGTCAAACTATCAGCGGTCTTCAGGCTCAAAAGCTGTCATTTCCAGCAGTCTCAGATGACCCTAGCAACAGCTGCTCCTTATATTTCTCAATCTAACTTACCCCCAGTACTTTGAAAAAGAAATAACCTGTATTTATATAGTGCCTTTCATAATCTCAGGACATCCCAAAGTGCTTTACAGGCAACTGAGTGCTTATTGAAATGCAACGTAGGAAGTGTCGCAGCCACTTTGTGCATAGCAAGGTCCCTCAAACTGCAGTGTGATGCTAACTAGAGAATCTGTTTTTAGTGATGTTGTTTGTTGCGAGTGCAAGACTAGAAAATGCGGGGCCACAGCATTATCTAAATATATTACCACGGAGAAGGCTGTGATTGAGAATACTTACAGGCAATTCTCAGAGTGTGCAAATGAGTAAACTTGTTTGTGGCTTTTGAAAGGCTAAAGCAATACTTTGGTATAAATGAAATACCCACTGTCTAAGTTGAATACTGAGTTTATTCCACACAGGAAGAGATGCCTATACAATTTAGATTAGAGATACAGCACTGAAACAGGCCCTTCGGCCCACCGAGTCTGTGCCGACCATCAACCACCCATTTATACTAATCCTACACTAATCCCATATTCCTACCAAACATCCCCACCTGTCCCTATATTTCCCTACCACCTACCTATACTAGTGACAATTTATAATGGCCAATTTACCTACCAACCTGCAAGTCTTTTGGCTTGTGCCAGTATTCAACACCTAAGTGATGAATATGTTCTATTTGGACACTCCCTGTAAAATTACTGAGGGTGATCATAGTGGATCCTGTATACAATTTAAAAGCTGCAGACTTCGAACACTTCAAATTAAAATAATACCTTCTCCAGGGACCTTAGTTAAAAGATGTTATAGTACAAATTAACAAGTGCTAACTATTTAGTTCGCGTTCTGTGTATTTTCATTATTTAATCAAGGAAATTAAAATGCAGTTTTGTTAAAAAAAACTTAAACAGTGCCTTTTCATAGGATATTTATTAGCTAGTTTTCCTAGACTGGATTTGAAAACTGCAATTTAAAATTAAATTTAAGTAGCATCCATAAGTTATGTCAGCTTTCATTAAAAATTCCATGACGTTTTGCTTCATATTTAGTTGCAATCTATAATTGTTAATGGACTTTAAAAAATGGTTTGTTTATTGAGTAATGCTGGCATCTTCTTTAAAGATTTAATTTAACTGGAAGGTAATGGGACTGTTGGGATATGTGAAAGGAAGAGTGCTACAGGTTTGAGATTGTATTCATTCATTTATTTCATGTGCACACAATTTGTCTTTATAAACATAGATTACACATGTATACAACCTAATTTTACAAGGTGATTTAATCAAATAAATTGGAGACAGTAGGCCTGTCCCTCAACCAAATGTCTTTTTGTTCATTTCTGGTGAATTTCATCAATACAGATTTAACCAATCAGCTATTCCTCTGACAGATGATTAATTTTACTGATCCTATCAGTAAACAGATTACAAAAATAAAATTTAAATAATCAGAAAAAAAAATTATCCAAGTTGGTTGCAATCCTGCCTCTCAGTCATGAGCTGTGTGATCCAAGCTTCAAGATTATGGGACACCATCACCACTAATTCTCTTCCAATTCACATATTATCTTGAGTTGGAAATGTATTGCCATTCCTTAGTTATTTGTTGAGTCAAAATCCTGGAGTTTCTTAACTAACAACAACAATATGCATTCATATAGTGCATGTAATGTAGAAAAACATCAAATAAAATGGCCAATTAATGGCCATTAAGGGCCTCTTCCCGCCTCCATCTAAATTTAATGGAAGGCGGAGGGGCCTGCCACTGTGTGGAGATGCCGTCAAGTAAAACCTGGCAGCCTCCTAGTGGGGTTGGTGGTGTCCCTCCTTTGGGGGCTATGCGGCCCCAGGAAGATCCCCCCCACCCTCACCAACACCAGCCCCCCTACCCCATTGCTGGAGTCTGCCTGAATGGCCCTGGCGACCGCAACCGTACTTAGCTGTCCCGGGGTCTTCTCCAGTCTTCGTACTGCAGGGCCTGCCAGTGGTGCTGCCGGTACTGCAGAGCTGCCAGCCCTCTGATTGGCTGGAGGCTCTGGAGGTGGGTGCTTGTCCCTTAAAGTGACCGCATCCTGATGGCGGGCAGTTAATTGGCTGCCCACCATGAAATAGTGATGGGGCTCTGACGGAGGGCCAAGGTGGGGTCTCTCCCCACCTTCCAGCCTGCCACCAGGACCCCCATTGTCAGAATAAAATCTGGTCCAATGTGGAATCAAGCCATTTGGCCCAGCCAATCCATGTTGGGGTTTACCATCCATGCGAACAAACAGTTCCAATCTCATTTACCCACCCTATATTCATAAAAGGGGAGAAAATCCAAAAAAGAGAAAAATGAGATGGGCTTACTATGGAGCTTGAGTTATTAACACATTTCAGATAGTCACAAAATTGTCATTTTTTAATATAAAGACATTTCTGAATAAGTATGAACCTTTTAAAGGGTAATATTTGTGTAAGAGTACATCATATATATCAATGTGGCTAAATGGCTGTACCGACAGAGCAATATTTTTAAAAGGATAAACCATACTTTTAGATTTTCTTCTTAATTAGGGAAAAATGCAAACATAATTTGCATCAAATGTGTAATTTGCCAATGCTTCCAGATCCAAGCAATTTGTGTTCAATGTGTAGTGAACTTCTACGCGTGTGGGGGTGGAAGGGGAAGGAAGTCATAATGATCCACTACATATATCTAGTCAGTACACACTATCAATCTCTAAGATGGTCTATTGCTAATTAGATGGTCAAAGTGCTTCCACATAATGTTCACCACACTTAATAGATCTCCATTTTCATACAAACAGTAACTATTTGTCCATGTGGAAAATGGTGATCTGAGCCACATTGATTTTCAAGAGTTTAAAAATTTTATTATATGTAGCCCATCAAAGAGGATATTGTCACTTTGAAATGTCCTTGTCATCCAGTTTTTCTTGCTTGCAAACCAGAAAACTAAGTTTGTAAACAAATCAATTTGTTGGCATCATCTCACTGCTTTGGTTGATCAAACAATCAAATCGTTTCTTGGCATTATGTGGGATGCAAAGTAGGCACCAATGATATAACAACTTCCTGTTCTAACACTCACCAAATTGATAGCTAGCAGGAGAAGGAAGAGTTTTAAAAGATAAGAATAATATTATTAGTTTCACTCGTAATGACTGAGGGATCTATTAATAGGGTACGATTAGCCAGGCACAGCATTGCTTTTCTAAATTAGGGAAAATAATTGCACTGGTATAGTGGCAATATAAATACATTCGAGAAGAGATTTACAATTTCTATGCACATCGTGAAGCGAACAATCTTTTTCTCTGTTGTTTGTGCAGATTAAAGGATATAAGACTGAGGAATGTAAATCGGTACTAGCCAGTTTTGTCTCTTCACGGGCAGTTTAGGTATATATCACAGAACCTTACAGGCCACATATTCTAGGGGATAGGGATCGTCGAGGCCCCTTTTCCCATGAGCTGCCTAAGGATAGCCATTTGGTATCCGAAGCTCACCAGTTCATTGATAATGAGACCCAAGGCCTAATATTAGGTGCAGCTCAGGCCTATCTACTCAGGTGCGGGGATTGTTCCCTGTGTCCATTTCATGCCAGCATGAACAAATTTCTAGGCCTTATGTTAACTGAGTAACTGAAAACACTTTAAACACCTGAGCTGCAAGACCATTCACCTGGCATCTTTTTAGATTTACTTTTTATAATTACTGATACAGATCTGGCAATTACCTTCCAAAGAATAATACTGCTTCATTACCATTCCATACAACTCCATAATCAAGCAATAGGGCAAGATTGTATAGTTCTTGTCAATTTTCATCTCGTGATTTGATGTTTTGTCACCTGGAAATGATTGATCAAACAGCTTGGCCAGAAGGACTGATGACGACAACAACAATCACCACAGTTTTCACCTAATCAGCAGTTCTGAGGAAGAGTCATCATTCTGAAATATTAACTCTGTTTCTCTCTCCACAGATGTTGCCTGACCTGCTGAGTGCTTCCAGCATTTTCTGTTTTCGTTGTATTTATTTAGCTCCTTTAACGTTGAAAACATACCAAGGTGCCTCACATGGGTGTATTTAGACAAAAATGGACGTGAAGCCAAACCACCAATAAAGAAGCAAATTTCAAATGACAAGTTGATTCTATTGTCTTCATGGCTGTGAGGAAATTGTATGTATATCTGTGCAGGAAGTCAGACAAGGATGGGAAACTGAAAGTTACAACTTGGGAATTAAAAGAAAAATTGATTTACTGGACTGAATATCACTTGGAAGTATCCTGTCTTGTAAAACCACCAATCATTGTGTAACTTATACAATACTATTGAAAAATGTAATGAGGACAAAGTAAAATATGAGCCAAAGCAATAAAAAATGTTTTCACTTGCGGAAGGCGCAATCCAATCAAGAGTATACTTTTAAAATTGTGAACATATCAGTACTGCAGTCAGAAGTGGATGTTTATTCACCCTTGTTACTGTTACTTTTTTTTTGAAAAAAAAGGTAAAATTGAGATTAGCCAACAGCTGAATTTCAGCTACCTTACTTTGACAATTTAAATGTGGCATGGGTGGAAAATGGTACATTTGTTGCTAAGTTAGATGGTGACAAAAAATGACCACAGAGGAATCCTGGTCAATATAGTGTTGTTAGAGATACCATAGGGATCTTGTATTTTGTTCATAAATGGGGCAGGATGATGAAAAGTTTACATAGGCAGCTGTCATTATTGGAATTTATAAATGTGTGACAAATGTGACTACAAGAAGTAAGGTTTTCTCAGCAGGAAGTCACACAGACATAAGATTTTAAAAATTATTACAGACTATCTGTCTTCCACAGCATATATTTGTTCCTTGCGTCAGAAGAAGGGGCGATGACTTTATCCCTTAAACCAGTCAGTCAATATGTAATAGGCCAATATGTGGTAACCATATCCTAGAATATTCCTTCTCTCTCACGGTGAGGAGACAGCTGTAGCTAACCTTTACTTGAATGCTTTCTTTGATAACCCAACCATATTTGCCTCCACCTTACTGAGTAAAATTTCAAAATTTGCTAATGATACCAATCTTGGAGGTGTGGCAAACAGTGAGGATAATATCACTCAACTGCAACAGCTAGCAGAATGGGCAGACAAGATGGAATTTAATACAGAGAAGTTTGAGGTGATGCATTTTGGCAGAAGGGACAGGCAAAGGCATATACACTTAATGGCACCATTCTAAAGAATGTACAGTGACAGAGGGACCTGGGGGTTCTTGTGCTTAGATCTTTGAAGGTGGGAGGACATATCGAGAGACTAATTAGCAAAACATATGGGATCTTGGGCTTCATAAGTAGAGATATTGGCTGGAATTTTACCTGCTCAAATCAGGGGTCCTCGAAGGTGGCCAAACTGGAAAATGGCAGGCGATGATGTCAGGTTGGGTCCCTAACGTCATTACGCCCAAATCCCATCTTACGCAGGTCGAACAGCGGGCGAGATCGAGGCGCCACTTGCCGTCCGATTTACATCAATTAAGGGCCAATTGAAGGAGTTGAAAAGCTAATTGACAGCCATTTTATGTCAGCCGTTAAAATTTACGTATGGCAAACGGATCAAGGGGGGAGGGTCGGGAACACGGTAGCTTTAAAAGAGCGGCAGCCAGTGTGTCTGTGAAGGAGTTGGAGGTACTGGATTTTTCATTTATTTCTGGCAGATTTCTGAGTTGTTTGCAAGGCTGGGGCTGATATTGCTGGCTCTCCAGGATTCGGCATTTGCAGCATCATTTGCAGGTCTAGATTTTGCAGCATCAACACCTGGTAACCCTCCCGTATATGTACAAAGCAATGATGACTGAGACATGCCCTTACCCTGCCAGTGAGGAGAAGGTTGTTGACCCGCTTGCGACACTGGAGCCATATCCACCTCACAACCCCGCAATTTCTGGTTTCCTCCGCAACCTCCAACCACACCTTCTTGGTGACCTGGGGAGGCCTCTGTCTGCTGGGAAGAGGACCTCCCACCTTGCCTCAGCCGCCTGGAGGAGGACATGCAGGGTGTCTTCTGTGAACCTTGGGGCCATGCGGTTGGCTCTCTCAGACATTTCCGCAAGAGGGTTCAGGTCCTCCAAGGTAGATTTCTGGAAATTGACTGGGTCGCCCCTTTAATTGAAATGACAACTCCTTTCCCCTCAGCCAGGTAAATGGCTAGTGTTAAGCTCTTGCTCCTCCCATCATCCTTAATGATGAAAGCAGCCCTTTCAGAGCCACTGATGGTGCTGAAAGCCCTCTGAAATGGCTTTCAGCACCTTCTTCCAGCTCTATCCCCACCCCCACCGACGCTCATCTTCCCGCCTGCAGGTGCCCTTTTCAGCCAGTAATCCGCCGCACAGATGCTAATTGGACCCTTAGCGCTCTTTCGGGACAGCAGCTGAGCATGGAGCGGGAGCAACTTTGTAACCCGCTTCCGCCTCCTGGGCCAGGGACCAGCCGGGACTGGTAAAATGCCGGCCAATGACTACAAAAGCAGCGAAGTTATGCTGAACCTTTATAAAGCTCTGGTTAGGTCACAACCAGAGTATTGCATCCAGTTCTAGTCACCACACTTTAGGAAGGATGTGAGGGTCCTTGAAAGGTTGCAGAGGGGATTTACCAGAATGGTTCCAGGGATGAGGGATTTTAGATACAAAGTTAGGTTGGAGAAGCTGGGGCTGTTCTCCTTGGAGCAAAGAGGATTGAGGGGAGATTTGAAAGATGTGTACAAGATTATGACAGGTTTAGATAAGGTAGACAAAGAAAAGCTGTTTCCATTAGCCGATGGTACAAGGACTGGGGGAACAAATTGAAGGTTTTGGGCAAGAGATGCAGGGGGAATGTGAGAAAGAACTTTTTTACACAGCGAGTGGTAATGACCTGGAACTCACTGCCTACGAGGGTGGTGGTAGCAGAGATGATCAATGATTTCAAAAGGAAATTGGATAGACTTGTACCCCAGAATACTGAGGGAGGCAAGGGAAGAAATTACTGGGGCCTTGACAGAAATCTTTGCATCCTCATTGGCTACAGGTGAGGTCCCAGAGGACTGGAGAATAGCCAATGTTGTTCCTTTGTTTAAGAAGGGTAGCAAGGATAATCCAGGAAATTATAGGCCGGTGAGCCTTACGTCAGTGGTAGGGAAATTATTAGAGAGGATTCTTCGGGACAGGATTTACTCCCATTTGGAAACAAATGAACTTATTAGCGAGAGGCAGCATGGTTTTGTGAAGAGGAGGTCATGTCCCACTAATTTGATTGAGTTTTTTGAGGAAGTGACAAAGATGATTGATGAAGGAAGGGCAGTGGATGTTATCCATATGGACTTCAGTAAAACCTTTGACAAGGTCCCTCATGGCAGACTGGTACAAAAGGTGAAGTCACATGGGATCAGAGGCAAGATGGATACAGAACTGGCTCTGTCATAGAAGACAGAGTGTCGCAATGGAAGGGTGCTTTTCTAAATGGAGGGATGTGACTAGTGGTGTTCCGCAGGGATCAGTGCTGGGACCTTTGCTGTTTGTAGTATATATAAATGATTTGGAGGAAAATGTAGCTGGTCTGGTTAGTAAGTTTGCGGACGACACAAAGGTTGGTGGAGTTGCGGATAGTGATGAGGATTGTCAGAGGATGCAGCAGGATATAGATCAGTTGGAGACTTGGGCGGAGAAATGGCAGATGGAGTTTAATCTTTTAGTTTCGGTGACTGCAGCTTTGATAGTAACGGAGGTGCGGGAGCGGGCTTACAGCTGTGAAGTCAATTTCAGTGTAAGTTTAAAAGTGAATTCCCTTTTGTTTTCGGAGGACCAGTGGACTGCTGGGTAAGTAAAAAGTATATATTTGGGTGGTGGCTGTACACTACATGTGTAGTGTCTCCCACCCACCCTCCTCCTCTATCCAAAAAAAAAGGACTCTGGTGTGTTGATAAGGTAAGCTTTTTATTGAAGAAGTTCTGTCCGTTGGATTGCTAACCTAACAAGTTTTGACTTTTTGTTTTTGGTTTTTCAGTAGATTTGTTGGGAATTTAGAATAGTGGGAATGGAGGTTAAGGCAGTTGTATGTTCCTCCTGCAGAATGTGGGAGGTAAGGGTCACCAAGAGTGTCCCTGCTGACTGCATCTGCGGGACGTGCACCCAACTCCAGCTCCTCGAGAACCGCGTTAGGGAACTGGAGCTGGAGCTGGATGAACTTCGGATCATTCGGGAGGCGGAGGAGGTTATTGAGAGGAGTTATGGGGAGGTAGTCACACCTCAGGTAAAAGAAGTAGGTAGATGGGTTACCGTCAGGGGAAGGAGAGGGAACCAGCAGGCAGTGCAGGGATCCCCTGTGGCCGTTTCCCTCAACAACAGGTATACCGTTTTGGATACTGTTGCGGGGGACGACTTACCAGGGGTAAGCAATGGGGTACAGGTATCTGGCACAGAGTCTGTCCCTGTTGCTCAGAAGGGAAGGGGGAAGAGGAGCAGAACATTAGTCATTGGGGACTCCATAGTTAGGGGAACAGATAGGAGGTTCTGTGGGAACGAGAGAGACTCACGGTTGGTATGTTGCCTCCCAGGTGCCAGGGTTCGTGATGTCTCGGATCGTGTTTTTGGGATCCTTAAGGGGGAGGGGGAGCAGCCCCAAGTCGTGGTCCACATAGGCACCAACGACATAGGTAGGAAGAGAGATGGGGATTTAAGAAGAAATTCAGGGAGCTAGGGTGGAAGCGTAGAGCGAGAACAAACAGAGTTGTTATCTCTGGGTTGTTGCCCGTGCCACGTGATAGCGAAGCGAGGAATAGGGAGAGAGAGGAGTTGAACACGTGGCTGCAGGGATGGTGCAGGAGGGAGGGTTTTGGTTTCCTGGATAATTGGGGCTCTTTCTGGGGTAGGTGGGACCTCTACAAACAGGATGGTCTTCACCTGAACCAGAGGGGTACCAATATCCTGGGGGGGGAGATTTGCTAGTGCTCTTCGGGGGGGTTTAAACTAATTCAGCAGGGGAATGGGAACCTAAATTGTAGTGCCAGTGTACAGGATGTTGAGAGTAGTGAGGTCAGGGATATGGTTACAAGGACGCAAGAGGGCACTGGCAAGCAAGAACCTGGTTTAAAGTGTGTCTACTTCAACGCCAGGAGCATCCGGAATAAGGTGGGTGAGCTTGCAGCATGGGTTGGTACCTGGGATCTCGATGTAGTGGCCATTTCGGAGACATGGGTAGAGCAGGGGCAGGAATGGATGTTGCAGGTTCCGGGATTTAGATGTTTCAGTAAGAACAGAGAAGATGGTAAAAGAGGAGGGGGTGTGGCATTGTTAATCAAGGAGAGTATTACAGCGACAGAAAGGACGTTTGAGGACTCGTCTACTGAGGTAGTATGGGCCGAGGTTAGAAACAGGAGAGGTGAGGTTACCCTGTTGGGAGTCTTTTATAGACCTCCAAATAGTTCCAGAGATGTAGAGGAAAGGATAGCGAAGATGATTCTCGACAGGGGCGAGAGTAACAGGGTAGTTGTTATGGGGGACTTTAACTTTCCAAATATCGACTGGAAATACTATAGTTCGAGTACTTTAGATGGGTCAGTTTTTGTCCAGTGTGTGCAGGAGGGTTTTCTGACACAGTATGTAGACAGGCCAACCAGGGGCGATGCCACATTGGATTTGGTACTGGGAAATGAACCCGGCCAGGTGTTAGATTTAGATGTAGGTGAGCACTTTGGTGATAGTGATCACAATTCGGTTAGGTTTACCTTAGCGATGGGCAGGGACAGGTATATACCGCAGGGCAAAAATTATAGCTGGGGGAAAGGAAATTATGATGCGATTAGGCAAGATTTAGGATGCGTAGGATGGGGAAGGAAACTGCAGGGGATGGGAACAATCGAAATGTGGAGCTTATTCAAGGAGCAGCTACTGCGTGTCCTTGATAAGTATGTACCTGTGAGGCAGGGAGGAAGTTGTCGAGCGAGGGAGCCGTGGTTTACTAAAGAAGTTGAAGCGCTTGTCAAGTGGAAGAAGAAGGCTTATGTTAGGATGAGACGTGAAGGCTCAGTTAGGGCGCTTGAGAGCTACAAGCTAGCCAGGAAGGATCTAAAGAGAGAGCTAAGAAGAGCAAGGAGAGGACACGAGAAGTCATTGGCGGATAGGATCAGGGAAAACCCTAAGGCTTTCTATAGGTATATCAGGAATAAAAGAATGACTAGAGTTAGATTAGGGCCAATCAAGGATAGTGGTGGGAAGTTGTGTGTGGAATCAGAGGAGATAGGGGAAGTGTTAAATGAATATTTTGCGTCAGTATTTACAGTAGAGAAAGAAAATGTTGTTGAGGAGAATACTGAGATTCAGGCTACTAGGCTAGATGGGATTGAGGTTCACAAGGAGGAGGTGTTAGCAATTTTGGAAAGTGTGAAAATAGATAAGTCCCCTGGGCCAGATGGGATTTATCCTAGGATTCTCTGGGAAGCTAGGGAGGAGATTGCAGAGCCTTTGTCCTTGATCTTTATGTCGTCATTGTCGACAGGAATAGTGCCGGAAGACTGGAGGATAGCAAATGTTGTCCCCTTGTTCAAGAAGGGGAGTAGAGACAGCCCTGGTAATTATAGACCTGTGAGCCTTACTTCGGTTGTGGGTAAAATGTTGGAAAAGGTTATAAGAGACAGGATTTATAATCATCTTGAAAAGAATAAGTTCATTAGCGATAGTCAGCACGGTTTTGTGACGGGTAGGTCGTGCCTCACAAACCTTATTGAGTTTTTCGAGAAGGTGACCAAACAGGTGGATGAGGGTAAAGCAGTGGATGTGGTGTATATGGATTTCAGTAAGGCGTTTGATAAGGTTCCCCACGGTAGGCTATTGCAGAAAATACGGAAGTATGGGGTTGAAGGTGATTTAGAGCTTTGGATCAGAAATTGGCTAGCTGAAAGAAGACAGAGGGTGGTGGTTGATGGCAAATGTTCATCCTGGAGTTTAGTTACTAGTGGTGTACCGCACGGATCTGTTTTGGGGCCACTGCTGTTTCATTTTTATAAATGACCTGGAAGAGGGTGTAGAAGGGTGGGTTAGTAAATTTGCAGATGACACTAAGGTCGGTGGAGTTGTGGATAGTGCCGAAGGATGTTGTAGGGTACAGAGAGACATAGATATGCTGCAGAGCTGGGCTGAGAGATGGCAAATGGAGTTTAATGCGGAAAAGTGCGAGGTGATTCACTTTGGAAGGAGTAACAGGAATGCAGAGTACTGGGCTAATGGGAAGATTCTTGGTAGTGTAGATGAACAGAGAGATCTTGGTGTCCAGGTGCATAAATCCCTGAAGGTTGCTACCCAGGTTAATAGGGCTGTTAAGAAGGCATATGGTGTGTTAGCTTTTATTAGTAGGGGGATCGAGTTTCGGAGCCACGAGGTCATGCTGCAGCTGTACAAAACTCTGGTGAGACCACACCTGGAGTATTGCATGCAGTTCTGGTCACCGCATTATAGGAAGGATGTGGAAGCTATGGAAAGGGTGCAGAGGAGATTTACTAGGATGTTGCCTGGTATGGAGGGAAGGTCTTACGAGGAAAGGCTGAGGGACTTGAGGTTGTTTTCGTTGGAGAGAAGGAGGAGGAGAGGTGACTTAATAGAGACATATAAGATAATCAGAGGGTTAGATGGGGTGGATAGTGAGCGTCTTTTTCCTCGGATGATGATGGCAAACACGAGGGGACATAGCTTCAAGTTGAGGGGTGATAGATATAGGACAGATGTGAGAGGTAGTTTCTTTACTCAGAGAGTAGTAAGGGTGTGGAACGCCCTGCCTGCAGCAGTAGTAGATTCGCCAACTTTAAGGGCATTTAAGTGGTCATTGGATAGACATATGGATGAAAATGGAAGAGTGTAGGTCAGATGGTTTCACAGGTCGGCGCAACATCGAGGGCCGAAGGGCCTGTACTGCGCTGTAATGTTCTAATTCTAAAAAAAAATGTGAGGTAATGAATTTTGGAAGGTCTAATGCAGGTGGGAAGTATACAGTAAATGGCAGAACCCTTAGGAGTATTGACAAGCATAGAGATCTGGGCGTACAGGTCCACAGGTCACTGAAAGTGGCAACGCAGGTGGATAAGGTAGTCAAGAAGGCATACGGCATGCTTGCCTTCATCGGTCGGGGCATAGAGTATAAAAATTGGCAAGTCATGCTGCAGCTGTACAGAACTTTAGTTAGGCCACACTTAGAATATTGCGTCCGATTCTGGTCGCCACACTACCAGAAGGACGTGGAGGCTTTGGAGAGGGTACAGAAGAGGTTTACCAGGATGTTGCCTGGTCTGGAGGGCATTAGCTATGAGAAGAGGTTGGATAAAATCGGATTGTTTTCACTGGAACGACGGAGGTGGAGGGGCGACATGATAGAGGTTTACAAAGTTACGAGCGGCATGGACAGAGTGGATAGTCAGAAGCTTTTTCCCAGGGTGGAAGAATCAGTTACTAGGGGACATAGGTTTAAGGTGAGAGAGGCAAAGTTTAGAGGGGATGTGCGAGGCAAGTTCTTTACACAGAGGGTGGTGAGTGCCTGGAACTTGCTGCCGAGGGAGGTGGTGGAAGCAGGTACGATAGCGACGTTTAAGAGGCATCTTGACAAATACATGAATAGGATGGGAATAGATCGATACAGTCCCCGGAAGTGCAGAAGGTTTTAGTTTAGGCAGGCATCAACATCGGCGCAGGCTTGGAGGGCCGAATGGCCTGTTCCTGTGCTGTACTGTTCTTTATTCTTTGCTACAGGGATAGAGCGGGGGAATGGGACTGACTGGATTGCTTTACAGAGAGCTGGCATGGACTCGATGGGCCGAATGGCCTCCTTCTGTACCGTAATGACTTTATGACTCCATGAGATCTAGAATAAAATCTAAACTCCCCAGTGAAATTTTTAATATTGATATGCTGAGTTAAAAATTAGAATAAGATGTCTGTCATGAGGTTGGTTAATACAGACATAGAATTACATAGAAATTACAACACAGGAACAAACTATTCTGCCGAACCAGTCCATGTTGGTATTTATCCTCTGCAAAAGTAGTACCTCTGTAATACTCCTTTATTTTCTAACCATTTCTTAATGTTGATATGGTCTCTGCTTCGATCACTAACCGTACATGTAAAAAGGTTTCTGCTGTGCTCTGTCCTAAATCTTTTACACTTATTCATATATCTACGTCCCCTCATTAGGATTGCTACTGTCCACAATTGTCCCGGAGTCTCCAGGAATTTGGACACTGCTGCATGGCCATTTAAGGTCCTTCGCCCCTGACAAAATTGAATGGGACCAGGAGAGCGATGAGCACTCCACTCACCCCACCTTCTCTTGCCATTTTCTAGGCCCCCACTTGACCCTGAGGGTCCCTAGAAGGCTGATAAATTCAGACCCTTGTGTGCTTATTTCATTCTCTTTCAATACATTTGTTATTAGTTATAAAAATAATGGAGGTGGGAATAAAAAGTGTTTGACTAACAGTCAAGAATCTTTCAATTGGATAGCAAAGATTCTGTTCACTTTCCAATTGGCATGGGAAGGTGGTGCACCACAAGGGTGAACATATTGGGCGACCAATGGTGGGAATCAAGGGCAGGGTGGGGCAGTTGGAGGTGGGAGGTCATGTGATGAAATCTCTTGGAATACATCCAATCAGAGTTGTCAATCCTATTCCTTGTACTGGCCGCCTCAAATCCGTGGAAGCTGTGACTGGGATTTTATGAGTCCCATGGCTCCCTTGGTCCCATGATCCCTTATCTGAGGAAGGATGTTCTTGCTATAGAGGGAGTGCAGCGAAGGTTTACCAGACTGATTCCTGGGATGGCGGCACTGGTGTATGAGGAGAGGTTGAATCGGTTAGGATTATATTTGCTGGAGTTCAGAAGACTGAGGGGGGATCTCATAGAAACCTATAAAATTCTAACAGGACCTGACAGGGTAGATGCAGGAAGGATGTTCCCGATGGTGGGGGAGTCCAGAACCAGGGGTCATAGTCTAAGGATATGGGGTAAACCTTTCAGGACTGAGATGAGGAGAAATTTCTTCACCCAGAGAGTGGTGAGCCTGTGGAATTCGCTACCACAGAAAGCAGTTGAGGCCAAAACATTGTATGTTTTCAAGAAGGAGTTAGATATAGCTCTTGGGTCTAAAGGGATCAAAGGGTATGGAGCGAAAGCGGGAACAGGTTACTGAGTTGGATGATCAGCCATGATCATCATGAATGGCGGAGCAGGCTCGAAGGGCTGAATGGCCTACTCCTGCTCCAATTTTCTATGTTTTTATGTTTTTATGGTGTTCCCGATAGTGGGACCAGAAGTTGGTGTAATGTCTGCTTCTGCCATTTTTTCTGTATCCCACACAATTCTGTATGTAAATGAACGGTGCGGTGACAGGCACGGAAGACACGCGAGATCAAGCGGTGGGAACGCCCTTGCATTAGTGGAACCCGCTGACACTGACTCAAGCACCATGATTGCCACGGCTAGAAAGCTTTCTTTGTTTCAAGCCTCAAGGAGCAGCAGCCTTTGTGTTTTGTAAATGTGTTTAGATTGATCAAAATTAAATCTTCAACGTATTTGTAACTGTTCTTTCCTTCCTTAATTTAACAAACCCAGCAACAACTCCACATCATTTTTTTTTCACTGCAGTAACAGCAAAGAAAATGTTAGGCAGCAGGCAACGTCCCACCCCATGGTTCAGCGGTGCCTCCCTGCAGGTTCTCCTCAAGCTGTTAGGGAGGCCCTCTTCCCCGCAGATGGAGTCAGAAGACCCTCCCACCTGACCAAGGCAGCCTGGATGGAGGTAGCAGAGGAGTTCTCGAACCATGGGGCAACACAGCGAACCTGGGTGCAGTGTTGCAAGCGTATCAATGACTTGTTCAGATCAGCGAGGGTAAGTGGTCTTGGTGAAGCTGTTCAATTGTTTTTCTCCCTGGCTCTGTCTCTTTAAGACTGAGGGCAGATGAGGCATGCAGTGGAATGCATGAGTAGACTTGGTGCGCAAACTTGACGATGGGCATTGTTGATGTGCTTGGATGTGTCGTGCGAAAGCCAGTCCTGAATGAGTAATATCGATGTATATTTACAATGGTTGTGATTCATCTTTTGACATGTCATTAAATCTGCTCTGTCTCCTGCATCATAAACACACTCACAACCAGCGCGAGTTGGCAAAGACAGGTGGCGGTGTCCCAGGCATCAGACTCTTGACAAAAGCTGAGGAGGAAGCTGCAGAAATTGTGAGAGAGAAGGGAGACAGGGTAATCACAAATGGCAAGACAGGATCCTCAAGGAATAATGGTGAAGTGTCATCTTCAGTCTTGTATCCATATGTGCAAACCAAAGGAAAATGTGTGAACTCATGTTTAGCTGATGCTTAATGTGTCTCTGTTCATGTCTCCACTGCAGGTGCCTGCACTCAATTTGCAGAACACCACGAGACCCGATCCTCCTCCTCTGGGGAGGAAGAAGAAGCCAATGCCCCAGAGGGTGCACCGTCACCTGCCTCTTCTTCCACCTCCACCAGCGCAAATATATCCAAACGGTCTGCGGGGGATTTAAGATTATAATCTGGGTCGCAATGTGATGGTAACAACACAGGCACAGGTCCCAGCAGCTGAGGGAGCATGTGCCAGCCAGGTCCCCTGATAATTGGAGGACTGCTGGGAACCAGACCCCTGCTCAGCCCCACGCTCATGATGATCCTCTGTTTGTTGCTACGAGAAGTCTGCTGGATGTGCAGAAAAGCTACGTGGAAAATATGTTGGAGATACATGAGGTCATGTGTGGCTTAGCATGTGCCATTGAGGAATCCATGCAAGCCATGACATCTGCCATGTCCCAGGCATTTGAGCTTTTGGTTTCCTCAGTCAAGAGTTTGGCGAGCCTGGTTGAGCACTCTAGACATATGTGATTTGATCTGCACTCCATTGCTGTTGCCATTGGCTCCATGCAACAGTCTAAGCGAGAGGGGGAATGAGGATTCTGGACCTCCATACAGGTGCTCCTTCCCCTCAGGGTGACAGGCAGGTGCTATTGTGCACACAGATGGAGGAGGAGTGCGTGCCAGGGCCCTCCTCTCAGGACACCCCCAGGGTAAGTGGCATCATGTCATAGAGAGATACAGCACCAAAACAGGCCCTTTGACCCACCGAATCCATGGCAACCATCAACCACCCATTTATACTAATCCTATATTAATCCCATTGTTCCCTCTCACATCCCCACCTTCCCTCAATTCTCCTACCACCTACCTACACGAGGGGCAATCTTTTTACAATGGCCAATTTACCTATCAACCTGCAAGTCTTTGGCTGTGGGAGGAAACCAGAGCACCCGGAGGAAACCCACACAGTCACAAGGAGAACTTGCAAACTCTGCACAGACAGTACCCAGAACTGAACCGGGTGGCTGGAGCTATGAGACTGCGGTGCTAACCACTGCGCTGCCCTCCCAACATTGACCCCCTTACCTCCAGCAGGCGAGCACAAGGGGAATACTCATGCCCCAGTGCTGCAGACCCCCCAGTAGGATGGAGCCATCAAAGCCCCGTTCATCCAGCAGACATCTGCTATAGTCATCCACAGCAACGGGGCAGCGCACTGAGCAGACTGCCACCACCTCAGCTGCTAATGTCAGGGTAGCACCTAGACATATAGGTAGAAAATGGAAAAAGAAACAGTTTTGAGCATGAAGGTGGCAGAGGTGCTGTAAAAATATTGTGCGCATATTGCAGAAGTTTAGATACATCTTTATTTATTTTAATATTAGATGCACTCTCGTAAATCATTTGCTTTGTTTCAGATGAAAAGGAAAATGTTTATAGGAGGCCTATGAAAGGAACACATTGATGCTTGTAAAGCATTTCAGAAAGTGTCCAGTGTCCATTTATCATTGCTATATGGGCCTTCAGTCTACATTCATGGCCATTTGTCGTTGCAGATTTTTCACTTTTTCACTACCAACGTGCTTTATTTATGGTTTTGCAGTAACACCCTTACTTTCCTTGCATTGGTGTGTTTTCAGTTGCATCGTAGCCTTGAGAAGATTTGATCTGCAGGTACATCAAAGTTTTAGCTTCCTTTGTATGCAGTTTAATGCCTTGATGCAGGACAACCTTTCCAATGGAGGGACAGGTCTCTTTTAATGAGTTGATAGCACACAGGCTGTCAGGCACATCTCCGCTGCTGTTGTCAGGAGAGCCCTTCTTTTTTGATTACAGCAATGAATAAGACCTCAGGTGCATGTGAATATATTTTTAGTTTTAGTTTATTTTAGTTTAGAGATACAACACTGAAACAGGCCCTTCGGCCCACCGTGTCTGTGCTGACCATCAACCACCCATTTATACTAATCCTACACTAATCCCATATCCCTACCACATCCCTTACCACCTACCTATACTTGGGACAATTTATAATGGCCAATTAACCTATCAACCTGCAAGTCTTTGGCATGTGGGAGGAAACCGGAGCACCCGGAGGAAACCCACGCAGACACAGGGAGAACTTGCAAACTCCACACAGGCAGTACCCAGATTTGAACCCGGGTCGCTGGAGCTGTGAGGCTGCGGTGCTAACCACTGCGCCGCCCTATTTAGAGAAACAACTGAAGGCACTGGATACTGCAAAAGCTACGGACCCTGACAATATTCCGGCAATAGTACCGAAGACCTGTGCTCCAGAAATTGCCACACCCCTAACTAAGCTGTTCCAGTACAGCTACAACACTGGCATCTACCCTGCAATGTGGAAAATTGCCCAGGTATGTCCTGTACACAAAAAGCAGGACAAATCCAACCTGGCCAATTACTGCCCCATCACTCTATTGTGATCATCAGTAAAGTGATGGAAGGTGTCATTGACAGTGCTATCAAATGGCACTTGCTTAGCAATAACCTGCTCAGTGACACTCAGTTTGGGTTCCGCCAGGGCCAATCAGCTCCTGACCTCATTACAGCCTTGGTTTAAATATGAACAAAAGAGCTGAACTCAAGAGGTGAGGTGAGAGTGACTGCCCTTGACATCAAGGCAACATTTGACCAAATATGGTATCAAGGAGTCCTAGCAAAACTGGAGTCAATGGGAATCAGGGGGGAAAAATCTCCGCTGGTTGGAATTGTACCTATCTCAAAGGAAGATGGTTGTGGTTGTTTGAGGTCAATCATCTCAGCTCCAGGACATCACTGCAGGAGTTCCTCAGGGTAGTGTCCTAGGCCCAACCATCTTCAGCTGCTTTATCAATGACCTTCCCTCCATCATAAGGTTAGAAGTGGGAATGTTTGCTGATGATTGCACAATGTTCAGCACCATTAGCAACTCCTCAGATACTGAAGCAGTCCGTGTAGAAATGCAGCAAGACCTGGACAATATCTGAAATCTAATGGCTGATAAGTGGCAAGTAACATTCGTGCCATACAAATGCCAGGCAATGACTATCTCAAACAAGAGAGAATCTAACCATCTGCCCTTGACATTCAATGGCATTATAATCACTGAATCCCCCACTATCAACATCCTGGTGGTTACCATTGACCAGAAACTGAACTGGAGGAGCCATATAAATACCGTGGCTACAAGAGCAGGTCAGAGGCTAGGAATCCTGCGGTGAGTAACTCATCTCCTGACTCCCCAAAGCCTGTCCACAACCTACAAGGCACAAGTCATTAGTGTGATGAAATACTCTCCACTTGCCTGTAGAGCTCAACACCATCCAGGACAAAGCAGCCTACTTGATGGGCACCCCATCCACGAACATTCACTCCCTCAACCACCAAAGCACTGTGGCACTAGTGTACACCATCTACAAGATGCACTGCAGCAACGCACCAAGGCTCTTTCGACAGCACCTTCCAAACCTGTGACCTCTACCACCCAGAAGGACAAGGGCAGCAGATGCATATGGACACCACCGCCTGCAAGTTCCCCTCCAAGCCACACACCATCCTGACTTGGAACTATATCACTGTTCCTTCACGGTCGCTGGGTCAAAATCCTGGAACTCCCTTCCCAACAGCACTGTGGGTGTACTTACCCCACATGGACTGCAGCAGTTCAAGAATGCAGCTCACCACCACCTTCCTACCAAAAGTAAAATCAGAAGTAAAGTGTTTTGTGAACTGGATGCTCATCATTTGGATACTGATGAAGGGTTGGATCTTCTGTGAGAATTCTTGGATGAAATTTACAAAAAAGGTGACCTATTGAATGCACATGAAGCATAGTCAGACTTTGATAGATTTCAGAAAACAGATGGTTATTCAATGGAGGAATATATCATGGACTTTAACGGACTATATAGAAGATTGAGGAAATTCAATTTGGAGACCTCTGGTTCAGTGCTAGCTTTTAAATTGCTGGATTGTGGAGGGTGTTGCATATGGACAGCTTCCTGGTTCTAAATGGGGTTTGGTTCTCTGGCAAAGACTCCCTGTTGGATGAAATATCTCTTCCCTTAAAGAAATTCCTGGGGAAGCAGTCATTTTCTGCAGCCCTGGTAGAACGAACAGGGCATTCTGTGGTGACCCAAAAAATGGAGGATTCAATGTTGACTAGGTTTTGAAATGGTGCAGATACTGGAAATAGGCATAAGTACAATGTAAGAATTAAAGACAGGAGGAATAAGATTAAAAGCACCTTTAGCAGGTCTGACTATTACAGTGGAAGACAAAATTGGAACAGCAATGATAGGTGAGTGAATCCCAGGAATGCCCAAGGAACAGTTAATAGGTGCTTCAGATGTGACTCAAAGTATCATTGTGCAATGAACTGCCCTAAGTGGAGGGGGCAGAGTCTTCGAAATAACACATGACACCGAGAATTCTAAGGCAAAAGGGGAAGATATTGATGAATCTGAATGAATTGTACTAGTCACAAGGAGTTTTAATCCTGTGACGAATATGTTAGTTGCAGATTCATTCAACTGTGCTTTATTGAATAGTACTTGAATGTCGACAGTATGTGGAACTGATTGGTTACAATGTTATCTGGATTCACTTCATAGTGGAGATCGATGCAAGGTTAAGGAGTATAAACGTACTATCAGCTTTAGGTTTGGTGGTGACAACACATTAAGTCACTGAAGAGAGTAGTAATTTCATGTAAAATAGCTGGAGTAATTCACATTATCAGTAGTGATGTCATCTCCAGTGAGATACCTTTACTGTTGAGAAAGCCATCAATGAAAAAGGCACAAATTAAACTTGATATGGAGCATGATAAGGCAATTGTTTTTGGAAAGTCAGTGAATTTGTCGTTTACCGAGTCAGGGCATTATTGTAAAAGCAAAATACTGCAGATGCTGGAAATCTGAAATAAAAACAAGAAATGCTTGAAATATTCAGCAGGTCTGGCAGCATCTGTGGAGCGAGAAGCAGAGTTAATGTTTCAGGTCAGTGAACCTTCATCAGAACTGGCAAAGGTTATAAATGTAATAGGTTTTAAGCAAATAAAGCGGGGCTGTGACAAGAGATAACAAAAGAGAAGGTGTTGATAGAACAGGGTCACAGAGAATAACTGACCAGAAGGTCATGGAGCAAAGGCAAACGGTATGTTAATGGTGTATTGAAAGAAAAAACGTTAGTGCAGAGAGGGTGTTAATGGACAGAAAAATGAACAGCCCTGGCCCAAAGCACAAACATGCAAAAAACAGTGGGCAGGCACATGGTAAGAAAAATGAGTGATGAAATAAACTAAACTAAAATAAAATAAAATAAAACGAGAAAAGAAAAATAACTGAAAATAAAAAGGAGGGCCCATCCTGCTCTGAAACTATTGAGTTCAATAATGTCAGAGCATGACGTCCCCCTCCCTTTTTATTTTTAGAGAATAGTGACATCCATCCAGCTCATGTGCAACACCAGGGCTCAGAGCTATGAGTTCATGAGCTCCTCCATTGAGAGAGTGACCAATCACTTTTTTTCACATTAAATTCGCGCCACACAAGTGCCAGGCAATGACCATTGTCAACAAGAGAGAATCTAACCATCTCCCCTTGACTTTCAATGGCATTACCATCGCTGGATTCCCCTCTATCAACATCCTGGGGTTACCATTGACCAGAATCTGAAATGGACCAGCCACATAAATACTGTAGCTACAAGAGCAGGTCAGAGGCTGAGAATTCTGCAAAGAGTAACTCACCTCCTGACTCCCCAAAGCCTGTCCACCATCTACAAGGCATAAGTCATTAGTGAGATGGAATAGTCTCCACTTTCCTGGATGAGTGCAGCTCCGACAACACTCAAGAAGCTCGACACCATCCAGGACAAAGCAGCTCATTTGATCGGCACCCCATCCACCACTTCCAACATTCACTTCCTCCACCACCAATGCACAGTGGCAGCAGTGTGTACCATCTACAACATGCACTGCAGCAACTCACCAAGGCTCCTTAGACAGCACCTTCCAAACCAGCGACCTCTACCACCCAGAAGAACAAGGGCAGCAGATGCATAGGAACACCACTGCTTGCAAGATCCCCTCCAAGCCACACACCATCCTGACTTGGAACTATATCGCCATTCCTTCACTGTCGCTGGATCAAAACCTTGGAACTCCCTTCCTAACAGCACTGTCGGTGTGCCTACACCACATGGACTGCAGCGGTTCAAGAAGACGGCTCACCACCATCTTCTCAAGGGCAATTAGGGATGGGCTTTGCCTGCGACACCCACATTTTGTGAAACAATAAAAAAGGCACCTGGCACACTGGGCAAGTGCTGAGGATGCCATGGAGGAGGATGAGAGTGCCACCCCTCACAGGGCACCCACATCATCCTTGGTCCCTCTGGCTAAGGGACCATCTGTGCAGCAGAACCAAGTGACGGAGGCCACTCCTACAATAATGCAGGTGCAGCGGTCTCTGGAGATGCCCACATGGGCACCTCCACTATTACGACAACTGAAGCATGCATCTAAGCTGCAAGCTGAGATGAGTGAGCAGGCTGCCTCCATCTCCTCCGAGGTCACAAGGGGAGCACTGCGTAGGAGTGGCTGAGCGCAGAGGCCATCACGTTGCACAGAGCTCTGTGGGTCACTGGGATGTCTTCCTACTGTCTCCATGAACTGATTTCCTCCCTGTACATTTTATAAATGATACGTTAAAGCACACATCTGGGACTCCTTTTATTGTTGCCATGACAGCAAAATTAGCATGAGGTGCTGAAAGACATAAAGTTGAAGGCAAAGCCTCCGGGTAGATGTGCTTCTGTCATTGGCGGTAAGTGATTAGGAGTTCCAGGCTGCGTCTACCATCCATGTGTTAGCACAGGTATCTCAGAGTCCCTTCCATGCCACGCCCCTCAAACAGGGTCAGAGGGACTCAGTTGAAACTTTCATGAATCAGGAGGTCCCCGACACACATGGCATCCTCACGAGATGTTCTTGCTCCAAGCTGTGCCCAACCACCTCGCCATGCAGCAGGAGCATGTCCATGTTATGCGCCATCTTTCTCTGCCTCCACTGCCTCCTCCTTTCTCACCTCCTGCTCCTGCTCTTTCCACGATGAGCTGTCTCCTTCCAGGTCCTCACCACCCTCAAGGTCCACACCTCTCTGTGGACCATGTTATGGAGAATGCAGCAGACCACCACAATGACCGAGACCCTTGCAAGAGGGTATTGGAGAGTGCCACCTGATTGGTCCAGCCAGCAGAATCGCATCTTCAGAAGCCTGATGGCCTGCTCAATGGTGGTGCTAGTGAGCAGGTGGCTCTGGTTGTATCGCTTCTGTGCCTCTGTCTGGGACTTCTTAGAGGGGTGAGTACGTATGTCTTCAAGGGATAGCCCTTGCTCCCTAGGATCCATCCATGCACTTTGGGGTTTGGAGTGATGATCTAAGGCAGGGTGGACTGGTAGAGGAGGAATAAGCCAAGAGAGAGAGCACACAAATGGAGGAAGCTCATGTTATGGTGGCAGACCAGCTGAACATTGAGGGAGTGGAAGCCCTTCCTGTTGATGGATCTCACTAGTTGGTCAGTTGGTGCCTTGATGGCCACATGGGTGCAATCGATGATGCTCTGCACCGGGGGAATCCAGCGATGGACGCGAAATTCTCAGACCTCTGTCCCTGCAAAGCCGTGTCTGTCGTGAAGTGAATCTATTGTCTAGCTCTGGCAAAGAGTGCATCAGTGACCTGTGAGATGCGATGGTGTGCTGCTATTTGCAAGATGCAACTAAGGTCTGCAGCAGATCCTTGGAAGGAGCCCGAAGCGAAGAAGTTCAAGGCCACAGTTACTTTCACATCTACTGGCATGGCATGGTGAGCAGTGCTGTTATTTTTTGTGTTCTCGTTTTCTTGAGTTTTTCAGTGACGAAATCACAGATGTCTGTGACCATCTGCCTGGAGTGATGCAATCTCCTGTGGCATTGGTCTTGGTCGTCTCCAGGTAGCTCCACCTTCGGTGGTCAATCCTGTGTTGAGGGTATGGCCTTCATGTCCTTCCTGCCCCTCTTTCCTCTTCCATGTCCTCCTTTTGCTCGGGGTTCCGCCCTTCATGCGAAGGGAGTTGCCCCTCATCATTACTGGGTCCAAAATCTGACAGTCATGTCCCCATTGCCAGCTGCAGCCTTCCTCTTGAACAGGTGGCTGGCCAATTGTCCTTGGCAGCCTTTCCCCCTGCTCTTCTGCCCCTGTGATGCCAGGGGTGCCGACCGCATTCAATGCCCAGGCGCTGAGTGCTCACTCTTCCTGCCACCTGCACAGCGCTAAGGGCATCCCCTTACTGAGTGCCATGTGCCCCTTTTTCCCGACTGACCCTCTTATGGGGCTGGGGTGAAGCCCTGGGGCAGCCATGACTGGCTCCCCACTCTTTACTTCCCTCCCTTCAGCTGATCTGTTTCAGAAGGCAGGTGTTACCTGTGTGCCCCTTAAAAATTTCACCATCCAACCTTGACAAGTGGTTAACAAGCTTGTAAACTGCTTTAAATGTTCTCAGTTGGGAAGAGAGCGGGATTACTGATTCATCCTCCTTTTCCCCACCCTGGTGAACATTGTTGGTGCCGGAAATGGCGTCCTGCAACTGACACTAGTCGGTGCCGGTATTTTTGGGGCCCCCCACGCCTCTATTCCCAACTTCAGGAAGGCTCCAAAATTTCTGGATCGGTTAAAAATTGATAGAGGAGGTATTAGAAATGCTGTCTGTACTTAAAGTTGGCAAGTCACCAGGACTGGATGGTATGCATCTGAGGATGCTGAGGGAAGGGTGAAAATTGTGGAGATACTAGCCATAATCTTCCAATCCTCCTTAGATGTGGAAGTGGTGCCAAAGGACTGGAGAATTGTAGATGTCACACCCTTGTTCAAAGAAGGGTGTAAGGATAAGCCCAGCAACTACAGACCAGTCAGTTTAATCTTGGTGGTAGGAAAGCTCTTTGAAGCAATAATCCGGGACAAAATTAACAGTCACTTGGACAGGTCTGGATTAATTAAGGAAAGCCAGCACAGATTTGTTAAAGGCAAATCGTATTTTATGATGACGTAACAGAGGGTTGATTAGGGTAATGCGGTTGACTTGATGTATATGGATTTCCAAAAGGTGTTTGATAAAGTGCCACAAAATAGACTTACTAGCAAAATTGAAGGCCATGGAATAAAAAGGCAGCATGATAGGAAGCTGGCTGAGACAGGAAACAGTAGTGGTGAATGATTGTTTTTTGGACTGGAGGAAGGTAAACATTGGGGCTTCCCAGGGGTCAGTACTTGGAGCACTGCTTTCCTTGATATATATTAATGACTTAGACTTGGGTGTACAGAGCGCAATTTCAAAATTTGCAGATGACACAATGCTTGGAAGTATTTTGAATTTTGAGGAGGGTAGTAATAGACTTCAAGAAGTCATTGACAGGCTGGTGCAATAGGTGGACACTTGACAGATTAAATTTAATACAAAGAAGGGTGAAGTGATATATTTTGGTAGGAAGAATGAGGAAAGGCAATATAAACTAAATGATACAATTCTAAAGGGAGTGCAGGAACAAAGAGACCTGGGGGTATATGTGCACAAATTTTCGAAGGTGGCAGGGCAGGCTGAGAAAGTGGTGTAAAAGGCATCTGGGATCCTAGGCTTTATAAATAAGGGCATAGAGTACAAAGGCAAGGAAGTTGTGATGAACCATATATAACAGTGGTTAGGCCTCAACTGGAATATTGTGCCCAATTCTGGGCACCACATTTTACAAAGGATTTGAAGGCTTTAAAGAGGGTGCAGAAAAGATTTATGAGAATGGTTCTGGGGTGAGGGACTTCATCTATATGGATAGATTGGAGAAGCTGAGGCTGTTGTCCTCAGAAGGTTGAGAGGAGATTTGATGGAGGTGCTCAAAATCATGAGGGGTCTGGATAGAGCAGATTGAGAGAAACTGTTCCCATTGGCAGAAGGGTCAAGACTCATACACTAATTTAAGGTGAATGGCAAAAGAACCATGAGGAAAAGCATTTTTACACAGCAAGTGGTTACAATCTGGAATGCACCACCTGAAAGTGTGGTGGAGGGCGATTCAATCATCCCTTTCAAAAGGGAATTGGGATAAGCAAGCATTATATAAATGCAAATTGTTGTCAGGTGAGGCTCCTTTATGGAGAAATCAGTGCCTAACGTTCTCCAATCTAGGATGCAATAGCTTCGTGGATGTAGTATGAAGATGAGCAACCCAAAAGCTGTGAGCTCAAATTCTACCAGGCATATAGAAGAGAGATTGAGCAGTTTAAGCCTTTACTCTCTAGAGTTTAGAAGAATGAGAGGAGATCTAATTGAGGTATATAAGATGATTAAGGGGATCGACAAAGTAGACTTAGAGAGGATGTTTCCTTTGGTGAGGCAATGTAGAACAAGAGGTCATTGTTTTAAATCTGCTACCCCTTATCCTAAAACTGAGATGAGGAGAAATTACTTCTCTCAAAGGGTCGTGAGTCTGTGGAATTCACTACCCCAGAGTGCAGTGGATGCCGGGACATTGTGTAAATTTAAGGAAAAGATAGACAGATTTTTTAAATTAGTAATGGGTTGAAGGGTTATGGAGAACGGGCAGGAAAGTGGAGTTGAGGCCGAGATGAGATCAGCCATGATCGTATTGAATGGCGGAGCAGGCTCGAGGGGCTGAATTGCCTACTCCTGCTCCTAGTTCTTATGTTCTAAATGCAATATAGTTAGCAACTGACTCATACCTGAAAATGACCAGAAAAGATGTTGGATTTTTATAAAACTTTTGTTTACAGCTTTGCTCGACAGAAAGCCAGCATGGACTCAATGGGCCGAATGGCCTCCTTCTGTGCCGCAATGACTTGATCACTCTCAGCATTTGAAGGGAATAAATTTGCAGGGCTATTGGGATAGGGTGAGTGGGAGTGGGATTAGCTAAATTGCTTTTGCAGAGTGTCAGCATAGACTCAACAGGCCAAATGGCCTCCTGCTGTGCTGCAATCATTCTATGTTTCCATGAAATGAGGCAGCACTCTAGTTTCTTGGCTAAGGGCCATCTTCACTTGTGAACTTACACAAAGGTTACTCAATAACTCTTAATTGAGAGCCATACTCTCAATATGGCTCTTTTCATTCTAATACATGTCCTTGCTCCAGTAACACCTCACAGCTGCCAGTGTGGATCAAAGCCCAAGTATGTGGAACAGCATCTGCCAAAATGGTTTCAAAACTGAGTACCACTAAGCCTGTGAATGTTGACAGTTCATTCAACAGTGGGGGCATAACACACCCGGGACCAATCCTGGACCTACACATAAACATTTCCAGTTGCTAAGTAATGAAAAGTGAATAATCACCCTATTGGGGGGAGTATTTGCAGGTTTTCTTCCCAAACTAAAAAAGATAGCAAGGCCGGATCTGTTCTGTCTTGAAACAATTTCTACTGTTGAAATTTGTATGCAAATATACTGTCATGCAGGCACCCACCTTCCAAGAATGAGGCATATTAATTTTGCCACATGGACATTAAACTTCAAATTGTTGGGAAGAAAAGAGGGCCTATTACAAGGAATTGCCAGGCCCCTAGCCGGAAAGACATTTTTGCATTCTGGCAGACAGAGTTGGAACAAAGGAACCAGTCCCTGCTCCCAATACACAGAATGGATGTGGTCAGACCAGTTTAGTCACATGACTAACTGGCTGTTGCAGAGTTTTGAGAGTTTTAAATTGGAGAAACAGCATTTGAAGACAGAAAGCTGTTTGCTCCTGGACTGATATCTCTCTCCTGTCTGCTCCCATCTCTTTCTCATAAGCCTCTAAATCCTCTGAAGACACATGAACCCCAAGAGAGAAAAGTCTCCTACAGCAAACAAGGGTTAAGAAGAATACTGGCCCCCAACGTAAAGCAAGATCTACCTACAATCAAGGACTCTATAGTGAGCTCGAAGAACCATAACAACTCTTCAGATATTGCCTCAAGCCTTTCCACTTTATTTTTCTTCTGCTCTTTTTTGTCTCTATTTGCATGTATCGCGCATGCATGCTAGTGTTGGGCACGGCGTGTATCCATAGGCGTTAACTGAATTAGAGTTTAAGTTTAATAAATTTCCACTTTTCTTCTTTAAACCTAAGAAAACCTGTTTGTGCTGGTTCCTTTGCCTTATAATTGGAAAGCGGTGAACAAGGATTCACCAAGGGGGAGCTAAAAAGGGTGTTTAAAATTAAACCCTGTTACAGTAAGACCAGGTGAAGGCTGAAAGGGAACCCCAGACCTCTGTCTCACCTGATAGTAACAATATTGATAGCCAGTTTTGGAGCCAAAATTGGTACCCACTTGCCTGATGTCAGGTCTTGGTTTAGTAACTGCAAGGCAGGGAAGGGGGCTCTGAGGGGCACTCAGACTAATTGCTGAAATCCAAAGTAAAACAAATATACAGTTTAATTTATTCAAACAGTGCATGCTTTATAAATACACATATTGAAGCTGTCTCTATTGTAGTAATTAATCAGGCTGGAATATCTGAACATGTTGATCTCGGATCGATCCTACAATCAAGTTTTATCTTTTGGCTCTGTGTTTTAAAGAAAGTAAGGTTCTACACTGTATGTTGATTATTTAAAAAAAGCACGAGATCTACAATCAACGTAAAAAGACTTTTTAAAAAATTTGCAGATTTAATAAATAAAATTTATGATAGCTATTTCAAGCCTATTGAATACAACATTGAGCTGACAAACATTTCACATCAAACCCCAACAGCTCTTTGGCCTATTTCATGTGTTCTGTACTCGCCACTGGAGGATCAATCCGCACTTACTGCTCCAGCCGGAGTGTGAACCCTTTCCAATTGGCTGAGTCGACAAGCATGACGTCACCGGTGGGGCCAGCGCGCCTGCTCCGCCCACTGCTCGAGAGGATTCCAATCACAGGCGCCCGAGACAAAAACAAAGCAGCTGTGTTTGTTACATTCCAACCTTCGAACGCCAGAACAGTCCGCGCCCTTGCGCACTGTGCACCTTCTTCACCCTCTGAGCACTGGTCCCATCCCAGCTATCGCCATCCCTTCTCCCAAGCCTTCCTCTTCCCACACAGCACACACCCCTCCCACCCTCTCTTCACCTCTCCCTCCTACCACCATTCCCTACCCCTTCCGCTAATTCCCTCCAACTGTTCCCCTCCAGCTCTACCCCACCCCTCCCAGTCCGAAAACGCCTGGCACCCTCGCTCCCTTCCACCCAAAAAACCTTCCAACTCCCACCCACCCCAACCCTACAATTCCCCATAACCCACACCTCCCTCCACCCCTCCAAATACCCTCCATCTCCCACACAACCCTCCTCCAACACTCCCCAACGTCACCCTCCCTTACCATCATCCTCCCCTCCTCCCACTCTCTTCCCCTACCCCACCCTCCTCTCCTCCCCTTCCCCAACCTCCTCTCCTCCCCTCCCCACCCCTCCCTTCCCCTCTCCCCCTTTCACCCCTCCCACCCTCCACTCCTCCCTTTCACCCCTTCCTCCCCCTTACAATCCCTCTCCCACCTCCCCTATCTCCATTTATACTCCCTCCCCCTTCCCTTTCTCTCCCCTCCCCCGCTCCACTCTACGCATACTCCACTCCTCCCCCCATCTCCACCTCCCCCTCGCCCTGTCCACTCCTTCCCCTTTGCACTCCACTCCTCCCCCACTCCAAACCAGCCTGCCATCTCCCCACCCCTCCTCCGCTCCACCCCTCCTCCATTCCACCCCACTCCCTCTCCCCACTCCAACCCCTCCCCCACTTCACAACTCCCCTCACGTCCCCTGCCCAGTCGACTCTGCAAAGTCCTCCTCATTATCCTCTGGGGACGTGCCAAAATAGGGAGAGCTGTTCCACAGATTAGTCAAGCAACAGCCTGACATAGTTGTACTCACTGAATCATACCTTAAGCCAATATCCCAGACTCTTCCATCATCATCCCTGCCTATGTCCTCCTCTCCAACTGACGGAGGAAACTTACCAGAGTTGGCAGCACAGTGGTATACAGTGTCCCTGGGAGTCCTCAACATTGACTCTGGACTTCATGAAGTCTCGTGGCGTCAGGTCAAACATGGCCAAGGAAACCTTCTGCTGATTACCACCTACCGCCCTCCCTCAGCTGATGAATCAGTACTCCTCCACGTTAAACATCACTTAGAAGAAGTACTGAGGGTGGCAAGGGCGCAGAATGTACTCTGGGTGGGGGACTTCAATGTCCATTACTATGAGTGGCTCGGTAGCATCATTACTGACTGAGCTGGCCACTTCCTGAAGGACTTATCTGCCAGACTGGGCCAATGGCAGGTGGTGAGCTAACCAACAAAAGGAAAAAACCTTAATATCGCCTCCACCAATTTACCTTTCATAGATGCATCTGTCCATGACAGTATTGGGAGGAGCGTTCACCGCACAGTCCATGTGAAGACAAAGACCTGACTTCACACTGAGGAAACCATCCATCATGTTGTGTGGCACTACCACTCCGTAACCTCTTGGGCCAGCATATCCCTCACTCTGCCATTACTACCAAGCCACGTGATCAACTCTGTTTCAATGAAGAGTTCAGGAGGGCATGCCAGGAGTAGCACCAGGCATACCTAAAAATGAGGTGTCAACCTGGTGAAGCTACAACACAGGACTCACACTCTCCATACAGTGCATCTTTTGGTATTGGACCATCATCCATTCTCACGATGTGGCCTAGCCGTCGTAGACGACGTCGCTTGAGCATTGCCATGATACTTGTTGAATTAAAAAGCTGCAGTCCTTCTGTATTGAGGACTCCATGCTGCCAATGGATCCGAAAGATCTTTCTCAAGCGACGTATATGAAATGAATTCAATCTGCATTCGTGCTTCTGATGTATGGTTCAAGTTTCAGCAGCCAACTTAACACACAGGCATTATAGATTCTGAGTCGTATAGTAATTGTGAGTTTGGGGTTTTTCCAGACTCTTCCCTGAAGCTTTCCAAATGTCACAGCAGCACTACTAATACGAGCTGATATCACCTCATCAACACAAGAACACAAGAAATAGGAGCAGGAGTAGACCATATGGCCTATTGAGCCTGCTCCGCCATTCAATATGGTCATGGCTGATCTTAGACTTCACTTCCACTTTCCCGCCCACGTGCCATATCCCTTGATTCCCTGAGAGACCAAATATCTGTCTATCCCAGCCTTAAACGTATTCAACAATGGAGCAGCCACAATCCTCCGGGGTAGAGGATTCCAAAGATTCACAACCCTTTGAGTGAAGTAATTTTTCCTCATCTCATTCCTAAATGATGGGACCTTATCCTGAAATTATGCCCCTGTGTTTTAATTTCCTCAAGCAGTGGAAACAATATTTCAACATCTACCCTATCCAACCCCTTCAGAATCTTGTATGATTCAATGAGATCGCCTCTCATTCTTCTAAACTCCAGAGAATACAGGCTTAATTTACTCAGCCTCTCAGCATAGGACAACCCCCTCATTCCAGGGACCAATTTAGTGAACCTTCGCTGTACTGCCTCCAATGCAAGTATGTCCTTTATTTATTTATTTAGAGATACAGCACTGAAACAGGCCCTTTGGCCCACCGAGTCTGTGCCGACCAATAACCACCCATTTATACTAATCCTACATTAATCCCATATTTCCTACCACATCCCCACCATTCTCCTACCACCTACCTACACTAGGGGCAATTTACAATGGTCAATTTACCGATCAACCTGCAAGTCTTTGGCTGTGGGAGGAAACCGGAGCACCCGGCGGAAACCCACGCGGTCACAGGGAGAACTTGCAAACTCCACACAGGCAGTATCCAGAACTGAACCCGGGTCGCTGGAGCTGTGAGGCTGTGGTGCTAACCACTGCGCCACTGTGCCGCCCAATGTGGAGATCAAAATCAAAAACAGCACTCATGATGCGGTCTCACCAAAACCCTGTACAATTGTAGCAGGATCAAGCTTGATTTCATTTGAGACCATTGATCCCAGGTAGCAGAATTTGTCCACATTGTTCAATTCAGTGTTGTTTAGTTGTAATGCTATTTCTGACTGACCACCTTATTGTTTTTTGTAGGCTGATCGTGACCCCAAATTCCTCTACAACAGTTGAGAAGGCACTTAGAATTGACTGCAGGCCTTCAGCTGAATGTGCCAAAAAAACTGCATCATCAGCAAACAGGAGTTCACATATCAGAACATGTATCACTTTGGTTTTTGCTCTCAATCTGGACAGGTTGAACAGTCTTCCATCTGTGCATAGTAATACTCTAAAATCTTGATCCTGAAAAGCAGACAAGAGGAGGCAGGAGAAGAAGATGCAAAAGAGAGTTGGTGCAAGAGCACAACCCTGCTTTACTCCATTGAGTATCGGGATCAGATGTCATTGCATTATCGATGATTTTTCCTTTCACTTCAGAGTGGAAAGATTTCACAATCTGGAGTAATTTTGTTGGACAACTGCATTTTTGAAGAAGGGAGAACAGACCATCTTTCTAAACAGATTGAAAACTTTGGTCAGGTCTACAAAAGCAACATGTAGTGGCTTTGGTTGTTCTCTGCACTTTTCTATAAGTTGTCTCAAGGTAAAGATCATGTCTGTGGTTGAACGACCAGCTCTGAACCCACATTAGCTTTCCAGATAGACATCAATGGCAAGTTTTTGTAGGCATCTGAGCACTCTCTGGGCAATGATCTTTCCAACTACACACAATAGTGAAATGCCGCTGTAGTTGTTGCAATCTGACTTGTCACCTTTGTTCTTGTACATGGTTATTTGGGTACCTCTCATTTGCTGGCGAACTTCTTTTTCCCACATGCTGATGATAAGCAAGAACAGTTCATGATGCAGACTAAGGCCTCCCAACTTATCGAGTTCTGCTGGCAATCCATCAGCACCACGCGCTTTACCAGATGACATTTTTTTTTAGCACTGATGTAACATCTTTCATCAGGGGGCCGCATCTAGTTCACCTTTAACTGGTTGGTCAAAAAAGCACAGTGCTTCTTCACTTACTGCATTTTGTTTATTGTACAGATCCAGATATGCTTTACCCAACGGTCCATAATTCTTTCTTTGGAAGGGACTGTTTCTCCCGTAGTACCGCAGAGTGGAGTAGATCTGGTAACAACAGGGACCATTGCCACTTTTAAGTCCGGCAAACATTCCATGTTCGTAACCATTTTCGGCACACGTCTGAATACGTTGATAAAGATCAAACCAGTATTCCCTCATATGTCTGTAACACTTTGGCTGGACGTTTTGCAATTCTTCCCTCATTTACAGTTTATTTGCACAGCTAGAGGTTTCGAAGAACTGCACTCTTGTCTTCCTCTTTGCTTCAATCATGAAGCTAAATCAACTTCAAGTCGGCATCATTTTTTCCCCTTACACCGAGAATATCTCCTGCTTTTGAATACATAGTGTATCCCAAAAGCATGTCTACTCCTGGACCCTGAGGTTTACTTGGAATGGGTTTTACAGCAAAGGCATCAGATAATGCTTGCTGAAATTCCTCTATCTTTTGGCTATCCTTCATGAGTTGTACATTTATCCGTGGATGGACTTGATGTTGATGCTTATTTTTCTTTTTGAATGAAATGGAACACTTTTTACAATGGCCAAGAGCATGATCGGTTCTACAATCGGCACAACGCATAGTTCCAGAGATCTGAACATCCTTCACATCCCTACGTCGGATAATAATGAAATCAAGTTGATGCCCGTGGGTGGAACGTGGATGTTGCCATGTCACTTTCCATCTGTCTTTCATAGGAAACAGTATGTTGGTGATGACTAAGTTGTGATTTCTACAGAACTCGAACAACAGCTGGTGAGATAAGAGCAACAATGTTAGCTCACGAGCCAGGCTGCTCTCTCTCACCTGATGCACCTTATCCAGTAGCAAGAAATAGCCAAGACAACTGGCAGTACATCAGCTGATGTACAGCCTTGGTCCAAACATGGACAGAAGAGCTGAATTCAAGAGGTGAGGTGAGAGTGATTGCTCTTGACATTAAGGCAGCATTTGACCAAGTGTGGCATCAGGGAGCCCTAGAAAAATTGAAGTCAATGGGAATCGGGGGAAAACTCTCTGCTGGTGGGAGTCATACCCAGCACAAAGGAAGATGGTTGTGGTTGTTGAAGGTCAATCATCTCAGTCCCAGGGCATCACTGCAGAGTTCCTCAGGGTAGTACCCTAGGCCAGCCATCTTCAGCTGCTTCATCAATGACCTTCCCTCCATCATAAGGTTAGAACATACGAACGTATGAATTAGGAGCAGGAGTAGGCCACTCGGCCCTTCGAGCCTGCTCTGCCATTCAATAAGTTCATGGCTGAACTGATTGCTCCACATTTCCACCTACCCCCGATAAACTTCCACCCCTTGCTTATCAAGAATCTATCTACCTCTGCCTTAAAAATATACGAACATATGAATTAGAATTAAAAGTGGGGATGTTTGCTAATGATTACACAATGTTGAGCACCATTCGCGACTCCTCAGACACTGAAGCAGCCTGTGTCCAGATGCAGCAAGACCTGGACAACATCCAGTCTTGGGCTGATAAGTGGCAAGTAGCATTCGCACCACACAAGTGCCAGGCAATGACCATTTCAATTGAGAGAGAATCTAACCATCTCCCATTGATGTTTAATGACGTTACCATCACTGAATCCCCCCACTATCCTGGGATTACCATTGACCAGAAACTGAACTGGACCAGCCACATAAATACTGTGGCTACGAGCAGATCAGAGGCTGGAAATTCTGCAGCGAGTAACTCATCTCCTGTCTCCCCAGTGCCTGTCCACCATCTACAAGGCACAAGTCAGGAGACTGATGGAATACTGTCCACTTGCCTGGATGGGTGCAGCTCCAAGAACACTCAGGAAGCTCGACACCATCCAGGAAAAAGCAGCCTGTTTGATTGGCACCCCATCCACCACCTTCAACATTCATTCCCTTCACCACCAATGCACAGTGGCAGCAGTGTGTACCATCTACAAGATGAATTGCAGCAACTTACCAAGGCTCCTTCGACAGCACCTTCCAAACCTACAACCTCTACCACCTAGAAGGACAAGGGCAGCAGATGCATGGGAACACCACCACCTTCAAGTTCCCCTCCAAGCCACACACCATCCTGACTTAGAACCATATCGCTAGTCCTTCACTGTCGTTGGGTCAAAATCCTGGAACTCCTTTCCTAACAGCACTGTTGGTGTACCAACACCACAAGGACTGCAGCAGATCAAGAAGGCAGCTCACCACCACATTCTCAAGGGCGATTAGGGATGGGTAATATCTAGCCAGTGACGCCAACATCCCTTGAATGAATTTAAAAAAACGTTTTGCCAGACTCTTGTCTGTTTCTGTAACAGCTTGTTCTGTTTCTGGTCACCCCTCAGGAAGTAGTTCACTCGGACTGCTAGCAGGAGATTAATGCTCCATGTCAGGAGACTCTCAGCAATCTGGGAAGGTTAGCAACCCCACAAATATTTTCCATACACAGCATCCCTCCCTCAGAAGCAGAACGCTTCCCGTGCTTAGACTTTTGCTTAGAACTCAAACGCTCCCTGCGTGTAGAACCTGTTTCCAAATTCTTGCACCATGTGATACCTACAAACACTAAACATGGTCAACAATGTGTAATAACTAATTGCAATACCTCGGGAAGAAAATATCCAAAATGAATTGCTGACCTTTCGAATACCATGAGCTCTAGGAGTTGTCAACCCTCTAGGATTGTCCTGGAGCTTGCAGGAATTAAAGGTTAATTTGCTGGACTCTTCTGTGAGCAACCCAGGATAAAAATCAAAGGAGCATTAAAAATATTATGTATTTTTTTCAATTTCCTTGAACACTTGTTTATTATCGGAGTTAGAAAGTAGGCTGTTTGACTGGTTGTCGCTGTTGAAAGCAGCAGGTCATGTAATAAAACCTCCGGGAATCGGTCTAACCAGAATTGGCAATCCTAACTCCCTAGGTGAAAAGGAGGAATTGCAGCATCTTACTTATCAGAGCTGTAGTGATGATGATTAATTTTGTGCTCAGTCCCTACCTGAAGCTAGTGAAATGTTACAACACTCCAAACCATTCAGTGAGTCGTAATTGAATTGATTTGCTGTGTGGAAATGATGCTACAATTTTGATCAAATACGTCTTCTCAGGTGCTCAAAAGCCATTGCCCAATACTTTTAACTGGGGCTTTTAGGTAATGGATTGTGAACATTCATGCAAGAGATATGTGCTCTGATTGCTAATTGTGATGAATGCTGATATGCAGATCTGCACCTGCGATTCCCAATACTGTATGCACAAGGTCTGCAGTGGTTCAACGAGAAGACTCACCCCACATTACAGCAATAAATAGATCCTGAGAGAATTTTCTGCTCCAACACTGCCCAATTTAGAGTGTTATATTGAAGGAAAATCCAGCTCTCTGCTTTCTCATAATCCCTTGTGAAAGCATTTCTTGTAATGTCTCCCTTTGTTCTTGTGTTATTTCTTAGTTTGTGTCCAATAATCAACCAGTGGAAACTATCTTTTATGACTTATCCTCTCAAAATCAGAATAGTACAGCACAGAAGAAGGCCATTCGACCCATCAAGTCAGTTCCGAAGAGCAATCCTGTTAGTCCCACTCCCCTGTTCTTTCCCCATATTCCTGCAACATTTTCTCCTGCAATTCCATTTTGAGGGCTTCTCTTGAATTTGTATCCACCACCCTATCAGGCAGGGAATTCCAAATTCTAATCATTCCTCGCATAAAAACGTTTTTCCTCATAATGCCTCTTGTTCTTTCGCTAATCTCCTTAAATCTGTGTCCCCTGGTTATCGACCCTGCCATTTATCTTTATTTACTCTATCTAAATTCTTCATGATTTTAAACACCTCTATCAAATCTCCTTTTAACCCTCTCCGCTCTGCGGAGAACAACCACAGCTTCTTCAGTCTATCTGTAATCCCTCATCCCTGGAACCATACTAGTAAGTCTCTTCCGTACCCTCTCCAAAGCTTTCACTGCCTTCTTAAAGTGCGGTGTTCCTAATTGGACACAATACCCCAACTGGAGCTGAAATAGTATTTTGTGTAGGTTTATCATTATTTCCAGGCTCTTGCACTCTATAGCCCTATTTATAAAACCCAGGATCCCATATGATTTATTAACTGCTTTGTTAATCTGTTTGAACACAAACGCCCCAGCAGCCCCTTTAAAAGTGTGCCATTTAGTATGTATTGCCAATCCTCGTTATTCTTACTAAAATGTATCACCTCTCACTTTTCTGCATTGAATTTCATTTGCCACGTGTCTGCCCATTCACTGTGTATGTCCTCTTGAAGTTCTTAACTATTTTCCTCGGTGTTTATTAATTACACTTCCAAGTTGCATGCCATCTGCAAATTTCAAAATTGGGCTGTTTACCTAAAGTCCAAGTCATTATATCAAAAACAGTTTTCCTAGCACTGAACCTAGGGAACTCCACTGTGTACATCCCTCCTGTCTGAAAAACAGCCAACTCTCTGTTTTCTATCCCTGAGCCAATTTTGAATCCATGCCGCTACTGCCCCTTTTATCCCACGGACTTCAATTTTCCTAACAAGCCTAATATGTGGTATTTTATCAAATGCCTTTTGGAAGTCGATATGCACAATATTAATTGTACTGCCCTCATCCACCCTCTCTGTTACCTCATCAAAAAACTCAATCAAGTTAGTCATACACAATTTTCCCTTAATAAACCTGTGCTGGTTCTTCTTTATTAGTCCCTGCATGTCCAAGTGGCCGTTAATATTCTCTTGGATTATCATATCTAAAAGCTTCTCCACTGCTGATGTTAAACTGACTGGCTTGTAATTGCCAGTTTTATCCTCTTTTTCTGAACAAAAGCCTAATATTTGCAATCCTTTGGCACCACCCCTATATCTAAGGAGGATTGGAAGTGTTTCAGCACCTCTGCAATTTCTACTCCTACTTCCCTCAGGAATGTAGGATGCATCCCATCCAGACCAGGTTATTTATCCACTTTATGTAAGAAGGAAAGACTTGCATTTATATAGTGTCTTTTTAACGGTCTCAGAATTTCCCAAAGCCTAAGTGTATTCACTGTTGTAATGGAGGAAATACAACAGCCAGTATGCGCACAGATCCCAGAAACAGCAATGTGATAATGACCAGTTAATCTGTTTTAGTGATGTTGATTGAGGGATAAATATTTGTCAGGACACTGAGGATAATTCCGCTGCTCTACTTTGAAATAGTACCATGGGATATTTCACATCCACCTGAGAAAGTAGTTGGAGTCTCAGTTTAATGCTTCATTCAAAAATACTTTCGGCTTCCTCTATAATAACTTTTATCTATCCAGTATCCCAGCAACCTCCTCATTCATTGCAGCTTTGGCAAAGTCCTCTTCCTTGGTAAACCTCAATGAAAAGTACACAATTAGAACCTTAGCTATGCCTTCTGCCTCCTGCAATAGATCTTCATTTTGGTTCCTAATTGGCCACCGCTCCTCTGACAACCCTTTTTATCTTTTGTAACTTTGAAAACTTGTTATATCCCCCTTAACCTTCCCTGTTCCAATGGAAAAAGAGGCCTTATTTATTAAACCAATCTATGTAACTTTAACCTCTCATTATTAATTTAAATAGAAGGAAAATCAGACATGCTCTCTTACTGACAGGTCATCCTTCCTGCCCAATTTTCTTGTTTGTGCTGTACCCAGCTTTAGTCACAACAAAAATATGAGCCATTTTTCATATTCTCACATCGCGATGTAAACTTTGCCATCCTCTCGTACTCCACACTTTACTATTCCATGTTTTTTAGGTGTGTCTCTGCATCCAACCATTTGAGCAGAGAGGTTAGAGGCCACAGAAGCCATGACAAATTACTGGACTGTTTTCTGTGTGCACACTCTCTCCAGTCTTTACTCAACCTACTTGGGACAAAACCACAAGAGAAACAGGGAGTTGTGAACCTCCAATTATTTTGCGGTTTCCAAGTAGACGCTCCACTTCTTGCACCCTTTAAACAATATGTGTTGCTGCCCCCACCATTCAGTTTGCAGGCACCTAGCACAAGTTGACACTATATTGTCAATAAGTAGTTCTATTCAACTGCAAACTGCCTATATGCTGCACTCAAAGGCTATCTGGTATACACTGATGCCCTTGTGGCACTGAATGCTTTACTCAAGCACTGAGGAATTACTTTCCCTCTTTCCCCTCCCTCATTGACCTGTTCAAGGAAATAAAGGAGGCAACAGCAGTTCAGAATATAGTAACGTATTTTGGGAGTTATTCTGATCATTTTGACTCAATATGGAGCAGAGCCTTGAACAGTGCGCTGTATTATACCATTTAATAATTTCTTGCAATGTGGTTAAGCTTCTGTTTTTTTGAAAATATTTGCCCTGAAAAGTGAATTTCACAATTGAAGTTAAACTCTGAAAGATTAGTGTTTACTGCAGTTCTGCTGGGGTGCACACAAGGGTTTTCCTTATTTGGCATAAAAGGTACTTCATTTTCTCTCTGTACTGAAGGGTAACATCGATGTACAGAATACTTCCAGACACTCATGTTATATACACAAAATCCCACTGAGGTGGGCCAGGGGGTCTGTGGAAGCACATCAGTTCTTTTTAGCATAATGCTTTCTGAAAAGAGTCTGACGCTTTTGTTATTTAGAGTCACAGAGTCATATACGGCACAGAAGGAGGCCATTCATTATATGAAGCATTGTATTTATTCCATTCAAATTTTTTTACTCATCAAAACTGATGAAATCAATAGATTTTTTGAATTCCAAATATTTGTGATCTGAAAAACTGTATATTGCTCATCAATGATTTTACCTGATTTTTTAAAACACGATTCAGGAACAAATAAAACTAGAAATTCAGAAATCTGCATGTAATTATCTCCCCTCCATGTTCTAGGAATCCCATCCATAGGCTGGATGAGTACCAGATCATCATGTTATATGTTTTTTCCTTTTCTCACTTATCTTCTTGGTCCACCTGCACAAGATTTAAAATGAATGAATCCTAACAGTTCCATAAAAGTTGAAACATTTTACTTTAAAGTATTCTCTTTTTCTCTCTCAACATTTTCTCTTATCCAGTTTTTCCCACTCCTCTCCTGAAGTTATAGGTGTAGATCTTGACTTTGTGTGATAGTCTAAAATGGGTGAGAGCGAATCAGCAGCCTGTTTTACATCTCTGCCATTTTTAAAGGAAAAATAATTGTGAAAGATGTAAAATGGACTACCGATTCACTCTCACCCATTTTAGGTTATCGCTGAAAGTCATGAGCTACCCCATTGACTCCATTACTGGAAAACAATTCCCCATTTTCCTCCAGTACCTTGCCTTGTGGGTGAGCCTTGACTGGCAGACTATCTGACTGCAGAGCCCAAGAGCCCAAACTTGCCCTCATCCAGCTTCCACACACACGATTGAAGCGTAGGCTATATTGGAAGATGAAGTTGCCTTCCCCAATCCAGGACTTCTTTGACCAGTTGCGGCATCCATATAACTGTCTGAGGTCAGATGATTCAATACAAACTGGCGATTGAACCTGAGATCTTCCTAGTTTCTATGGAGAATAAAGTATATTGTCAAGACATCTTGACATTTTTTCCTGCAGTATTAATGTCAATGTTATCAAATACATGTCTGCATATTTTAGTTAAAAAGCTTTGGCAGTTCAAATACTCCATTTGTCTAAAAATATGGTCCAGAGGAGAAAAAGCAAGGTGCAGGAAATCAGTGCCCATGGGTCAAAGAGGAAATGACACATTATGCTTTGATTAAAGTTTCTGTCATCAAGGTTCTGCTTGTACATCTGGCCTGATATTGTAAATAAAGTTTGTGTTTAATTCCACAAGACTGGCGCTCTCTTTTGTTCCTTCTACAGCTCTCAAACACAAGGAAATAATAAGAGTGGCCCAGCAAAGTCTTGCAGTTGCTTTTGATCTGATTCAACAATCCTGTCATAGTTAAAGATAAGTAAACAGTTCAGATCTGACGCTTTAATGCTGTGATATGCCGTATTTAAACAAGGATTGCTTTCAACTGTTCTACAGGATATGCGATCTGTGTAACTGCTTACAGCACAGCTGCTCATTTGGGATTGGATGTATCCTGCAGCTGTTCTGATTTAACAGTCTGTTAACCCTGCTGTTACTTTAGGGTTAATATGGACACATTGTACCACTGGTTTGAAATTGGATAAGAATCAAAATGATTTGAATCAGGCTGTGTAATCACTCGGATTAGAATCTCTGATAAATTTCAGTTCCTCACTGCCCCTTCCCCACCATCCAACACATCAGTGGGTTGAATTATGGATAGATATGATCTGACTCACATATGGGCATTCATCTGTAGACACTGTCAGAACACTGAAATATCTGAACTCTGTTTGGATTAATAGACTTGAACTTGAATTCAAGCTTTTGTAAATGAAAGTTGCACAGTAGTTACTTTTATAATTTGCATGCCCTCAAATAGTCAAATTGTGCATTGTGAATGTACAATGTTTTTTAAAAATTTATAGCAGTTAGTTTATAATTCATATTTTCAAATCATTGTTCTGCACTGAACAAAGAAAGGTATGATGAGAGTGAAAAGATAACATCTGACTTAGGAACTGAAGATATATAATGTCTTGTGGCCAGAGCTATACACATGACGGTAAGAGTTTATGTACATGAATAAATATTACATTATAATACAAATCTAAGCATTGATATAGAATTTACAGGCAAATAACTGAAAAACATTTATCAATAAACCTGCAGTAACAATGTCAGTCTTGACTCCTTGAATATTAATATCATGGTGCCATTCTTCAGCTAATTCAATTCATTCCTCATGATATCAAGAAATGCCTGAGCCCACTGGATACAGCAAAGGCTATGACTTCTGACAACATCCCATCTGCAGTGCTGAAGACTTGTGCTCTAGAGCTAGCCACATCTATAACCAATCTATCCAGCAGAGTGGGAAATTGCCTAGGTATGTCCTATCCATATAAAGCAGGACAAATCCAATCCGGTCAATTACCGCCCCATCAGTCTACTCTCAATCATCAGCAAAGCAATGGAAGAGGTCATTGACATTGCTATGAAGTGGCGCTTATACAGCAATAACCTGCTCACTGATGCTCAGTTTGGGTTCTGCCAGGGCCACTTAGCTCTCGGTTTCCTTACAGCCTTGGTCCAAACATGGTCAAAAGAGCTAAATTCAAGAGGTGAGGTGAGACTGACTGCTCTTGACATCAAAGCAGCATTTGACCAAGTGTGGCATCAAGGGACACTAATAAAATTAAAGTCAATTGGAATCAGGGGGAAAACTCTCTAACAACTGGAGTCATACCTATCACAAAGGAAGATGGTTGTGGTTGTTGGAGACCAATCATCTTAGCTCCAGGAGATTGCTGCAGGAGTTCTTCAGGGTAGTGTCCTCGGCCCAACCATCTTCAGCTGTTTCATCAATGACATTCATTCTACGATAAGGTCAGAAGTGGGGATGTTTTCTGATGATCACAGTATTCAGTTCCACTCGCAAATCCTCAGATAATGAAGCAGTCCATGCTCACACGCAGCAAGAAATGGACATCATTCAGGCTTGGGCTGATAAATGACAAGTAAGATTTGCACCACACAAGTGCCAGACAATGACTGTCTCCAACAAGAGAGAGTGTAACCACCACCCCTTGACATTCAATGGCATTACCATTGTAGAAACAACATCCTGGGGGTTACCATTGACCAGAAGCTTAACTGGCCCAGCCACATAAATACTGGCTGGAAGAGCAAGTCAGACCCTGGGTATTCTGCAGCAAGTAACTCACTTCGTATCTCCCCGAAGCCTTTTCACCATCTACATGGTATAAATCAGGAGTGCAATGGAATGTTCTCTTTTTGCCTGGATGAGTGCAACTCCAACAACACTCAAGAAGCTTGACATCATCCAGGACAAAGCAGCCCATTGGATTGGCACCCCGTCCATCACCAGTGTACCCTGGCTGCAGTGTGTATCATCCATAAGATTCACTGCAGCAACTTGCCAAGGCTTTGTCAACAACACCTTCCAAACCTGCAATCTGTACTACCGAGAAGGACAAGGGCAGCAAACATATGTGAACATCGCCACCTCCAAGTTTTCCTCCAGGTCACACACCATCCTGACTTGGAACTAAATCACTATTTCTTCATTGTTGCTGGGTCAAAATGCTGGAACTCCCTTCCTCAGGACTGTGGGATTACCTTTGCCATACGAACTGCAGCAGTTCAATAATGCAGCTCATCATCACTTTCTCAAGGGCAATTAGGGATGGGCAATAAATGCTAGGCTGGCAACGATACCTACATCCCATAAGTGAATAGAAAAAGAGATTGCCAGACAGAATCTTCACTAACACCCACATTTGGCACAAAAATAAACTCAAAAGTGAACAAAACTACCCTGTGAAATTAATAGAGTGATTTCTGGTAAGTAATCAAATCAAGGAATGGAAACGATAGCTATGAACCACAGAAGCTTTGCTCTTGCAATTTATGATGTTTTCTGAACCACTTAATTATATTACAGTCTTGTATTTATTCATGGCTATCCATTAGCATATTTTTCTATATTCTGCTATAGTGATAAATATATCTTCAGTTCTTAAATCAGATGTTATCTTCTCACTCTTTATACTTCTCACTGTTCAGTACATCATGATGATAAATATTTTAAAAGGATAAACTATACACCACATATTGGAAAATGGCAGGCATTGAATTTTAGAGCAGTAATTCAATCTGTTGGTTCTGCTGATGTTCATATAAATGGCTCAAGCTTCTTTCTGATGGCTTATGGTGATGATGTCATTTTAAACTGCTTGAGTGAATGCCTTGTACTGACTGCCTGCCATCTATTACTGTGAAAGATCATTATATAGTTTCATGGTAAAAATAATACACTGCAAGCATAAAACATATTTTCATTTGTTTGTTCTTCAAAAATATGTTTTTCAAGTATTATGAATATATCTATCATTAAAGTAATATATTACTATATGCCACAGTCATGGATCAGTAGTAACACTGGTACCTCTGAGTTACAAATCCCTGGGTTCAAACCCCACACCAGATACTTAAACAAATAATCCAGAATGACACTTCAGTGTAGTATTGAGTGAATGCAATTTTGTTGGAGCAGCCATCTTTCTGATAAGACCCCATCTGCTCTTTCAGGTGAATAGTAAAGATCCAGTGACACTATTTGAAAAAGAGCTGCAGCGTTTTCCAACTCAACATTTATGCCTCAATCAACACCACTAAAATGGATTAATTGGTTGTTTATCTCATTGCTGTTTGTGGGGCCTTGCTGTGTGGTAATTAGCTGCTGTGATTGCCTATATTACAACAGTGACTAAACTTCAAAAATACTGGCTGTGAAGCACTTTGGGATGTCCTGAGGTCCCGAAAAGCACTATATAAACACAAGTTCTTTACTAAATATAGAAAATACTTGGAATACCCACGACATGCCAGTCAACAGTTGATAGAGACATATACCATTTTAAATGCAACCCAAAATAGCACAGACTAATTGGTCGGTGATAGCCATTAATTGCCCCGCAGAGTCACATACTTTAAATGTTGCTGGTGAAACACTTCTAACAGGTGGAAATTGGTATCGAGGATAGCAAACTAAAACTAGTAAAGAAACCCTTGGTTACAAAAAAAACGATAAACTGACAGCAGCCCTCTCAAGATTGTAGTGATATTCCTTTGCTAGCTTAAAAAACAAAGCATTTTCATTATTATTTAGTTTCTAAGAATGCAATTAATTTTGGTTCTCTATGTTTCTCTAATCCTACTCTATGATGCCCAGAAATTCACAGAGAATCAGTTTTGTAAATTCTTATATAAACGGCATCAGACACATATTGTGGTAACTGAAAAGAACACCTTCTGTATCAATCAGTTAACAGTCTTCTAGTAGATGAAAAAGAAACGAACTTGATGAAAAATATATTTAACTGCAAGGTTTTGTTGAAATGTTTTCATGGCAACGCCTTTTGCGTTTGAGAAACAGGCAGTCTGAAGTTGAAAACTGGCAGAGGTGTTGGGGGTGGGAGGGAGCTCCTCAGCTGCTCCACTGATGCCCAAGGCCTGCCCATTGCAATACTCAGGATGTTGTGTAAATGAAGCAGGATGAAGGCTACCTAAATCTGCAAATTGGGATCCTACGCAGGTTGTAGGACTCCAATTGCAAATGTATGTACAAATGGGAGGAAGATGCACCATGCACTACAAAGGAAAAGACCCTAAAAAAGTAGGTGAAAAATTATTTTTGTGCGGTCAGGAGGAGCAGCAGTGCTGTCTTTTGGATGTTAAACTAAGACCCTCTCAGGTGGCCATAAAAGTCCCATGGCACTATTTGAAGAAGAGCAGGGGTGTTCTTCCTGGTGTCTAGGCCATTGCTTATTCCTCAACCAACATTACTAAAACAGATGATATGGTAATTTATCTCATTGCTGTTTGTGGGATTTGGCTACACATTTCCCAATATTACAACAGTGACTACACTTCAAAAGTACTTCCCTATATGTAACACACTTTGTGGTGTCCTGATGTCATGACAGGTGCTATATAAATGTACATTTTTCTTTCTTAAATTAATGACAAAGAAAAAAACAAAAATAAACACGTTTGTAAAATGTGTAAAGAATTTCTTTTACTTCCTCAAGAAGGTCTTACATTAATTTCCGATCAAATGTTTTCATTCTGTATTGGTAACAATTTAATTGCTCTTAATACAAATATTATTGGTAATTTTTCCCAAAAGGTGTTATTATGGAATACTTCAAATATAAATTTCAATATTTTATTTTAAACTTTGGGATATATTACTGATTTCACATACTAATTACTTCCCTCTATATCTAGCTAATTTAGTAAAAATGTCAAAAGTAATACTATAATCCAAAAAGTAAAGTACTTACCCCCACATTTAGATCTTAAACTTTCTGTCTTTTCTCATCAACTTCTTCATTTGAGAAGATCCTCTAACAAGTCCCAAAATATACACTTAAACCAAGAGAATGAAACGTGAACATGCTCAGCTAACATCAAAATAGGGCAGGAGTGGGGAGGCAAAAGCTCCTCACAAGATGGGAACCTGTCTTGGCATTGATTTCAGTATCAATGATCTTTTACACACTAACCAGGAACCATCATTTTCATAAATTAAAACAGAAAGGACAGAAAATATTCAGCAGATCAGGCCACATCTGTGGAGAAAGAAAGAGAGTTAATGTTTCAGATCGATAACCTCATGTCAGACCCTTCTTTTTCTTTGCAGTTCCAAACAAATACATTGGCCCGGATAGTAACTTTGAGGCTTGCTGGAAATGATTGGCGGCGTGGCGGGGAAGGGGGTCTGACATCTCATGGAAAACACGTAGGCAATTTTACTGCATCTGTCTGTGGCATTTTAATGCAGACACCTCATTATTATTTCACTTCTGGGTTTGGCATTGAATGCATGGCAGCAGGCATGGTGTAGTCCCACATGACACAATCTCAACTTGAGTATTTAAAGGGCCTGTCCAAAGATGGAATTTGAAGGAGTTGGATAGTTTGGCACAGAGACTGCGATTACAGAATATGGACTCAAGACGCTCAAAGGCTGGGCTCCACTTTAATGACACATCCCTTGATGTACTGCTGGGCAGTGAGGAGTCAGAGAGAGATAGTCTTCCCCAGCAACAGGAGAAAGTAACCTGTTTCTGCTACAAAGAAGGTGTGGCTGGAAGTGGCCCAGGAGGTCAGCATCAGGAGCATTGTACCACACTCCTGGATTCAGTGCAGGAAATGCTTTAATGACCGAACCAGGTCAGAAAAGGTGATTACAGTTGCACATTCACCTACATCTTGCTGTGCGCACTGCTACCACCCACATCCACTTCACTCTGCCTTGTCAAGCCAACTCCAGCACATCACTCCTCACACCCACTTACCTTGCAGGTGCACCCATCCTCTTTCTATGCACGCCCTCACATTCCCCTTCTATCAATCCACCACCGCCACTCACCCTTATCCTTATGTAATTTTATGCCTTTCCCCAATAGTCACTCTCACCAAATGCTCTGCATCCATTGGGTGAACACATGTCTTTACAGTCACTCCTAGGGTTGTTCTTTTCCTCATTGCTGGAGAAGAGAGCATAGAACACTAGGGAGAGAGTGAGAGAACCAGAGGTGGTGCACCAAGGGTCTCGCAGCTGACCACTGCAAAGGAGGAAGTGCTGGAGATCATTTACTTCCTGGCATCCCTGGCCATCGGAGATGGAGCCTCCCAGTTACCTGGTGACAGAATTAAATATCATCAACCCACATGATTCTCAGTCATGTTGTAATAAAAGCAAAATACTAGGTCACAGACCTGAAACGTTAACTTTGTTTCTCTCTCCACAGATGCTGACAGAACTACTGAGTATTTCCAGCACTTTCTGTCTTTAACTCAGTCATGTTGACTTGATTTCTGCAGTAAGTGAAATATGATCATTTTCATAATGATAAGATGCACAATTCTTATCTTGCCAGTGCTAATTCATATCTTTTCTCTTCACTAGGCCCTCCATGTGTGCAGCAGGAGTCCATGGACCTCATGATTGGCGAGTCCTCAGAGGAGCTGAATCTTTGTGGGTGAACCCACACAGGGCCCATGCTTACCATGCACCAGCTCAGAGGAGGCCCACTTAGGATTGGGATTTCACACCTGGTGACTCACAGTTCACAAGTGAGCAAGAGCAGATGATGGTGGCAGGAACAGCTGTGGAGAGTCAGGGTCAGAGGGCACAGTCCTCTCCAAGGTCTACTCAGTTAGACACAGATGTTGTACCCCGGGAGCCATCAAGGAAAAGGATAATTATTGATGCGTAGCAGAAAATCTGTGATGTACTGACAGACCTTCCAGCCACACTGTCCATGATTGCAGAGAGAATGGAGGAGTCTGCCTCAAGCATGAGTGGGTTGATGCTGCAGGGCATTGTGAGGATATCTTCTTCCATGGATAGAGTGGCTAACTCTGTGGAACATCAATCACGCCAATCAAATGAGTCCATGTAGGCCTTGACCACAGCAGTGCAAACTCTGGATGCCAAAATATCTGGCACATAAAATAGGTTGACAACCTTGGGCTTACACTCCATCATTAATCTGCTCTCCAATAGAGTGGAAGAATGAAGTGCAGCTGGCCCATGAGAGGGATGATGGTGAAAGGGGACGTGGAAGTGGGGACTCAAAGTGCTCCCACTTCTCACCCTTTGTCCTCCACCCACCCCAGTCAGTAGCCGACAAATAGCCTCCTGTTCCAATGGCTGAGTCTTCCCCTGCACAGGTGCAAGTGGAGCAGTCTTTGGCTGGGCCCCCACAGGCTTCAAAGTCCAGAGGTCATCAGCATAGAGCATCTCAGCAGTTTCTGTTCCTTAGTAGAATCACATAATATCTATTACTTTGCACTTCTTTCCTGATTTGCCCATTCTTGGATATTGAATGGCAACCCACCATTTCAGTTGTTATTTGATGAATGGGAAGACATGAATTCACGGGGACCAATGGGAAGATGTACAATGAGTGGTTGGTTGGTAGCAGGACTGCAGTGTGTCAGTGGGATTGGGGGAGGGGGGGCGGGGTTGAGAATGGCCATTGGATGTGGTTGTTACACGGTCCAGTAGTGGTAAGTAACTGAACCTATCAGATATAAGGGAATCCCAGGCAGCAATGTGAGTAGCTGGTGCTGCGTTGGGGTCGCCATCCTTCTCCTCTTCCTTCTCCTCCTCCGATTCATCTGCAGATGATGGGCTGAATTTTGTGTGGCTGTTTAAGGCAGGTATGGTGGTGTGGGAGGACGGAGAATCACAGCAGAGCCAACCGCCAGGAAATCCGGTGTCATGATGTCAGTTCCCAATTTTGTTGGAAACGGGAAGGTACCTTGGTGGAATTGATGCCCCGACACAACGGGAATCTGTTTTAAATTGCTGAAATGCCGTTTAACATGAATTTAAATGTAATTATTTGCAGTTTACTGAGTGTACTATGTATTTGTGAATGGCAGGCGGCACTCGTGGACCTTCGACTTTGCAACCGTTTAAAGCTGGAGGCACTGTGACGAGAGGCCTCGGTGCCAGGATGGGGATGTATCCTGAGCATTGCAGCTTGGGGAAGTGGGGGAGGTGGCATTCTGAGGCCATTGTCACTCTGTTAATGTGGGCTCTCCAAGGGAGTTGTGTGTATCAGGGGCTCTGTGAGGGTTTAGGTTGGGTGCGGGTGGGCATTAGAGGGTATCATAACTGCTGTGTTACTGTGTGTGGTAGCTCACACTGCTGGAAAAGATGGTGGCCCATCAGTAAGTTTTAGTTCTGAGGAAATCAGGCATTCCACCGAACAAATAGTGATAAGCATAGTTGCCAAGGCAGGGTTGTCTCTGCATCTGAAGTGATCCGAAGGCCACAGGCCACCTGCCATGGGTGTCGTACACCCTGTGTTTTTAGATCCCTTTGGTATGTTGAGGCGTCTCTGGTGGAGGCAGGCCCAAGAGGCAACTGGGCCTGACCTTGTAGCTCCCACAACGAGAGCAACTGCAGCCGGCTTGGCCAAGAAGGGACCACATATGCTACAGAGTCTACAGGACACGCATCAGCTACCTCCAAATGGCCAAGCGACACTGTCATTGAAGACTACAGCTCTCAGGGAGGCCGTCACTGTCTTAAGCCATCTTCTGCAGGTCGACTTGTGACCTCTGGGATCTGGGGGTAACTCTATGCTAGTGCCTTGAAGATTACTGTGGCCCTAAACCTCGACGCATCTGGATCTTTCCAGGGATCCACCGGGGACAAGTGTGGGGTCTCCCAGGCCATGGCCTACCCCTGCATCAAGGAGGAGGCCAATGCCCTGTTCAAGAGGACCTGTGACAATGTGAACTACCAGACCAACAGTCAGGCTGAGAGGGCCACCGGTTTCGGGGCCATAGCTGGATTCCCCTAGGTACAAGTTGTGATAGATTGCAGGCATGTGGCCATCGAGACTCCCACAGAGCAGCCTCATCAGGAAGGGCTTCCAGTCAATCAATGTTCAACTGGTCTGCGACCACTGAAAGCATTTCCTGCAGGTGTGTGCCAGCTTCCTGGGAAGCAGACACGACAGCTACAGACTTCGGCAGTCCCGGGTGCCTCAGCTTTTCAATCCCCCCACTCACCTTCAGGGATGGATTCTCAGGGATATGGCTTATGTGAGGAACCCTCGCAGTGCAGCAGAGGAGAGGTACAACACTTGCCACGGCTCCACCCAAGTTATCATTGGGCTGCTGAAGGTAAGATTCTGCTGCCTCGACCAATCTGGTGGAATGCCCCGATGAGGGTCTCGTATAATGTGGTGGTCTGCTGTGCTCTGCACAATCTAGTTCTGCAGAGGGGGGAGGCCTTACATGAGAAAGACATACCTGACCGACAATCATCCTCCGATGAGGAGGATGCAGAGGAGAGATAGGGACAAACGGCAATAGATGATGAGAACATGGCGATGGAGCCCAGGCATGTTGAGTGACACACAAAGGAGGCAAGAGACAACCTCATAATGACCTGCTTTCAGCCACCCTGATGTCCACTCACTGGGCTAACAATGGTGCTGGAGCCAGGCTGCTGATCAGGACGCCCTTTGGCCTGAGATGACTTCAGCGGCTGTCCTCTAGGTACCTGAGGCCTAAAGCGCCCCTGCTGCCTGAGGGTTTCCTGCACCTGTGCAGGACTCTTCTCAGGTGTAATGGTTGCTGGAGCTGGGCTCGCTGGCGGAAGGGCTGAGCAGCCAGTGTTCACACTCGAAGCGCCCTGAAGGGAACCCCCTGATGTAGAGAGCAGCCTCTCCTCCTCCCTTTCACGGCTCACTGGAACCTTCCTACTCACCAGTGAAGGATGAGGAGCAGAAGTCTCCATGCTCCTGTTCCTTCTCTTGCCTCGCCACTGCTGAGCTGAGCTCATGTCCAAGGCAATGGTGTGCAGGTCCTCGTGCATCTCTGGGATCTGGCTCTCCATGTGGGTCGCCAACCTCTTAATGGAGGAATCCATGCATTCGTCTGCCTGGGACATGGCAGCAGTCATGGCATGGATGGACTCCTCCAGCGTCTACTCAAGCCTTACCATGGCCTCTGGCATTTCTGCCAGATGTTGCCTTAGCTCTCTCTGCAACTCTGGAATGCCCCGTGCTGTCGACACCAGTGGCTCGTCATCAGCCTGGGGCTCAGTATGTGCCTGGTCACCCACAGTCCTCTGACTGTCAGAGGCCTTGGCTGTCTCAGCCTCAGCCAGCTGCTCTGGTGAGAGAGCAGTGCTCTTACCAGCTTGCCACCCTGATTCTAATACTGATCGATTACCCACCGAGGTGAAAGTATCTGCACTGGTGGAAGGTGCAGGGGAATCATGGGATGGTGCATCCTCTGAGTGTTCCTCCTTCTCAAAGGTTAACGGCTGTCCCTCTGTGGCTGCAGTCACCTGCAAACGTTGACCTGCATGAGAGAACAGAAACATGTGTGGGTTAGGCTGCATATATCCCGTTATAACAAGCATGTCTGATGCGGCTCTCAATAATTCATTAATTTTTCGATGCACAGCAATAATCACACTATTGCTCAGAGACTCCAGTCTGCCTGTCAGATATAACAGACTGCATTTTGAAATCCCACCGCCAAAATAGGCGACGGGCAAAAAACATGGCGACCTGCACACATGGGCGCCCATTGTGGAGGCACTGCAATTCCAAACATGCAGGCTTATTAGCATGGCCGGGGTGGGCTGCCCCCGCCCTGATGACATGGAGGGGGCGGGCGAGTCGTCCTCGTCAATGGTGTTTGGCGCCAATGCGCAGGCACCATTTTTAATGGGCTTACAGCCTTAAATGACTATTTAAATTTTTAAAGACACAGTGAATGTAAAGGTAATAAAAATGAATGAAAAAATCTTTCAATTCCCTCTCCCACCACTGCACCCCCACCCCGCCCGATGGCATTACACATCATTCCTGCCCTTGCCCCGCCCCTGGAATACCTTCCATGAATATATGACCTTTCCCCCCACCAAAATTCAGAACCTTTGTCCTTTACCCCTTCCCATCACCACCCCCCCACAACCAATCCGAAGAGTTTGACCCCGCTCCCCCACTCCCGCACTAAAAAAAGTACCTCCTCCCCCCTCCCCACAGCAGTCGCACCTCGTTTCCCTGGACAAGGCGTGGCATCGCCGGTCGCAAGAATGAAGATTGGTTCGGCAAATAAAGAGGTGACGGGACCTTCGCTAATTCAGGTAGGTTCATTTATTTAGATATGGAAATCGTGGTCCCGTTGCCGAGTGGCGGTGGGGGGGGCGGGGTTTGGTGGGCACTGGGGGGATGTCAACGAGGTCTCTCTATCTTTGTTGAGATTGAGCCGGGCCCTACCGGCATCAGGGTCAGTGGCGGGCCTCATCAGTAATGATCTTCATGCCCCCCCCCGCCACCGATCCTGGTGCCGGGAAGCCTTTAAAATCCAGCCCAGTGTGTCCCGCCTGACTCCCTGCCAATTCTAAAGCCTTTCCCTTGGCATGGCTTAGAGGATGCATGTCAGGAACCCCTCCACTTGGCTTGGCCATCTCCTACTGTTATGAGCCCTCTTCGTCTACAAGAGGAAGGATGACGAAATTATAATTTGGCATAAGTATCACCATGACGGTTCTGCTACTATGGGCTCTTCGTCCCCAAATGGGGGATCTGATATATCTCATGAAGACACGTGGTGTCATGTGATTTACTGGGGGTGAGCTATGAATGAAAGTGGCATGTGTCCCAGGTGCAGCCGTGCATCTGTCATGATGAGATTATAACCTCTCTGTTATCGTGGTGGCAGTGGCACCCTAACCATGTTGCGCACCCTGCCGTATAGTCACATGCAAACTCCAAAAAGAGCACTGGAATGTTGCACTCACCTTGGCTGAATGCAGGTTATTGACCTCTTCCTGCACTGGACTCAGTTGCATCAGGTGACCTCCTCTACGATCTCTACTTGTTGGTCAGGCAGGAGGACCACCTCTAGCAATCACTGGGGAAGAGAACCTCCTGCCTTTCCCTTGCAGCCTGGAGGAGAATCTTCAGGGATGCATCCGCAGGGATAGGCGCCGACATATTGCTCTGCGGGCATTTGACAAATATATTGGGCTGGAATTTATATTCCCGCTGCCGAGATCAGCGGTGGGTAAAACAATGGCGGCCAGACCGTGCAGGCCGCATGTTATGGAGCCGCCACATTTTAAGTGCCGTGGCTCATTTAAATAGCCGGGCGGGCAGCTCCCCACATCCCCCGATGACGTGGAGGGGACGGACTGTCCGTCCCTGGCAGTGGTGTCAGCTGCCTGTGCTCAGACGCTGATGTCATTTTTAAAGGGCTTTGCGCCCGACCATTGAATTCAAAAATTGAAAGAGATTTCGAATAAAAAAATCATTTATTTTTCTCCTCTCCCACCCTCCAATAATCATAGAGTTAATTACTTCCCTCTCTCCCACAAAACACTTACCTTGTCCACCCGACCTTCTCCCCCATAAAGTGCATAAACTTTAAGTGAGAACCCTTCACACCATCCCCTAAAACCGATGGTATTACTTTGACCCCACCTGCCCCCCCCAACCCCGCACTAAGAAACTTACCTCATCTTCCCTCCCCACCAATGTTCCATTTCGGCTCCCCGGATGGGGATCTGAAGGCAGGGGAGTGCTGGCCAGTGGCATGAAGATCGCACCAGGACAGACAGCGGGAATGTAAATATCATTAATTCATTGATTTAATTAATTTAAATATTTAAATGGTGGTCCTGTCACCAAGTGGCGGGGGAGCCGCCACAAGGCCTCGATGCCGCTGGCAACATTGGGCTGAACCCTCTTGGCGTCAGGGTGCGTGGCTGCCCTCTCCCAGAGGCTTTTTCTGGCCACCCCCGCGCCATGACCCTCGACGTCGGGGGGGGGGGGGGGGCCTGTAAACATCAGCCCATTGATTCAGATATGGACATGGGGGCAATTAATCTGTATATAAAGTGTACAGCCAATCTAATGCCATCAAAACACAGTCTGATTTAAAACACAATTCTCCCTATAAATAAAGTAACTAAGCATACAAGCATCAATGGAGAGCAGCACAACTGTATTAGCTAGCCAGCAAGTAAAATAGTAATCAATGCCAATGTGAATTACTTTTGTTGACAGAATAGAACTAGCTACAGCACATCACAGGGTGGTAGACGGACCTTGTTGGATGACCTCTGTGGATTCACATTGAGTCAGAAGTGCAAATTCATCCAATAAACCATAAATCTCAAGGAGAGGATTGTTATTATGGTTATTGAGGTGAGGCAGTAGAAAAATCAGCAATAGGAAGATGGACCATTTCACACACTGCTATTGTCACAAGACAATTTAACCTGTGATGGTCAATGTTTGTGCAACTTTTCCACCTGCTTGTAATATGTCTCTGAAGACAGGGCAGCCAACAAAAGGGCAGTGATCTCCAAATTAGGAGAATTTTATAGGATGGAGCAGATAGTATGTCAGAAAAGTCATGTTAAACAGAAAAGCAGAGTGGAAAAGGAAAGGATAGAGAGATTAACTGTAGGTAGCCAAGGCTAGTTTATTTATCTTGATATGCTGTTAAACTAGGTCCTGGATTCTAAAATACAGAAACAACAGCGTCTCTCACGGACAAAATGTCATTTATTCACCAAAGCTAGTGACAAAATTAGATAAACACAATTAGAAATAAAGAGCATCCTTCAGTTCCCCTAATAAAGTGATCCTTTTAAATTCACATGTCTATATCTCAGTCAATCACTGTTGATTCTGATTCAGCTCTGACAATATAATTATTAACAAAAAGCTTTTCTGCAGAAAGTTGAGCAGTTGTTACTGCATGCATTATTCAGTTACAAAATGTTTAACCACCATCTGTAAGATTGTACTTGAGACGAACCAATTTATGTCCGAGCCAAATCTCTGACTTGTTATCAAAGGTACACTTTTAATGTAATGTAATTGTACGATACAGACAACTTTCAAATGACATTGGCGACTCAGGTTATCTTCCCTCAAACTCCATAGTAAATGATGCATATTGCAGTTACTGATCTTTGACGTACTTGTAAAACTAATCCTTTAATCCAATTCACAGCAAAAAAATCAGTTAATGACTCTTTCTAACATAATCATTGAAAGATAATAATTTTTTATACAATAAAAGTAGTTCTGATGAAGGGTCACTGATCTGAAATGTTAACTCTGCTTCTCTCTCCACTGCTGCTGCCAGACCTGCTGAGCATTTCCTGCTTTTCTTGTTTTTATTTTATATTATATATTATATAATCAATTTTTACTTTGTCTTCCTGACAATTATTAAAACTGCAAATGCAACATGGATTTTGTCATGGAATCCTAGACAGTTCATCATAGGTTGAGCTTTATTAAAGCTAACTGTTACATTGTATTTACTAACTATTGTATATGGGTCAGCAGTATCATTTTTTTGCCAATATCATTCCGCCCCATTACATTGTACTCTTATACTCATGGCCCTCCTGCCTTGGGCGCTTTGGCATTGGAAGCATGAATGAGAATGGACAGAGACTGCTTGAGTTGTGTACCTATCATAACCTCTGCATCACCAACTCGTTCTTTCACACTAAACCCTGTCACCAGGTTTCTTGGAGGCACCCAAGATCACGTCGTTGGCACCAGCTGGACCTCATCGTCACAAGGCGAGCCTCTTTAAACAGCGTTCAAATCACATGCAGCAGCCACAGTGCGGACTGCGACACCGACCACTCCCTGGTGTGCAGCCAGGTTAGCCTCAAACCAAAGAAGCTGCATCACTCCAAGCAGAAGGGCTGCCCGCGCATCAACACCAGCAGAATTTCTCATCCACAGCTGTTACGTAAGGTTCTAAATTCACTTGAAAAAGCCCTCCAAAACACTCCCACAGGGGATGCAGGGACCAAGTGGGCCCACATCAGAGACGCCATCTATGACTCAGCAATGACCACCTATGGCAATCGTGTGAAGCGGAATGCAGACTGGTTTCAATCTCACATTGAAGAGCTGGAACCTGTCATAGCCGCTAAGCGCACCACACTGCTGAACTACAAGAAAGCCCCCAGCGAGTTAACATCCATAGCACTTAAAGCAGCCAGAAGCGCGGCACAAAGAACAGCCAGGCGCTGCGTAAATGACTACTGGCAACACCTATGCAGTCATATTCAGCTGGCCCCGACACAGGAAATATCAGAGGAATGTATAATGGCATTAAGAGAGCTTTTGGGCCAACCATCAAGAAGATTGCCCCCCTCAAATCTAAATCAGGGGACACAATCACTGAACAACGCAAGCAAATGGACCGCTGGGTGGAACACTACCTAGAACTGTACTCCAGGGAGAATGTTGTCACTGAGACCGCCCTCAATGCAGCCCTGTCTCTGCCAGTCATGGATGAGCTGGACGTACAGCCAACAAAATCGGAACTCAGTGATGCCATTGATTCTCTAGCCAGCGGAAATGCCCCTGGGAAGGACGGCATTACCCCTGAAATCATCAAGAGTGCCAAGCCTGCTATACTTTCAGCACTGCACAAACTGCTTTGCCTGTGCTGGGACGAGGGTGCAGTACCACAGGACATGCGCGATGCCAATATCATCACCCTCTATAAGAACAAGGGTGATCGCGGTGACTGCAACAACTACTGTGGAATCTCCCTGCTCTGCATAGTGGGGAAAGTCTTCGCTCGTGTCGCCTTAAACAGGCTCCAGAAGCTGGCTGAGCGTGTCTATCCTGAGGCACAGTGTGGCTTTCGAGCAAAGAGATCAACCATTGACATGCTGTTCTCCCTTCGCCAGCTACAGGAGAAATGCCATGAACAACAGATGCCCCTCTACGTTGCTTTCATTGATCTCACCAAAGCCTTTGACCTCGTCAGCAGACGTGGTCTCTTCAGACTACTAGAAAAGATTGAATGCCCACCAAAGCTACTAAGTATCATCACCTCATTCCATGACAATGTGAAAGGCACAATTCAGCATAGCGGTGCCTCATCAGACCCCTTTCCAATCCTGAGTGGCGTGAAACAGGGCTGTGTTCTCGCACCTACACTTTTTGGGATCTTCTTCTCCCTGCTGCTCTCACATGCGTTCAAGTCTTCAGAAGAAGGAATTTTCCTCCACACAAGATCAGGTGGCAGGTTGTTCAACCTTGCCCGTCTAAAAGTGAAGACCAAAGTACGGAAAGTCCTCATCAGGGAACTCCTCTTTGCTGGTGATGCTGCATTAACATCTCACACTGAAGAGTGTCTGCAGAGACTCATCGACAGGTTTGCGGCTGCTTGCAATGAATTTGGCCTAACCATCAGCCTTAAGAAAATGAACATCATGGGACGGGACGTCAGAACTGCCCCATCCATCAATATCGGCGGCCGCACTCTGGAAGTGGTTCAAGAGTTCACCTACCTAGGCTCAACTATCACCAGTAACCTGTCTCTCGATGCAGAATTAAACAAGCGCATGGGAAAGGCTTCCTCTGCTATGTCCAGACTGGCCAAGAGAGTATGGGAAAATGGCACACTGACACAGAACACAAAAGTCCAAGTTTATGGACCTGTGTCCTCAGTACCTTGCTCTACGGCAGCGAGGCCTGGACAACGTACGTCAGCCAAGAGCGACGTCTCAATTCATTCCATCTTCGCTGCCTCCGGAGAATCCTTGGCATCAGGTGGCAGGACCGTACTACCAACACAGAAGTCCTCGAGGCGGCCAACATCCCCAGCATATACAACCTGCTAAGCCAGTGGCGCCTGAGATGGCTTGGCCATGTGAGCCGCATGGAAGATGGCAGGATCCCCAAGGACACATTGTACAGCGAGCTCGTCACTGGTACCAGACCCACCGGCTGTCCATGTCTCCGCTTTAAAGACGTCTGCAAACGCAACATGAAGTCCTGTGACAGAGCTGGCGGGCAACCATAAAGGCGGGTCGAGGAGACTTAGCAGTTGGCAGGAAAAAAGACAGAAGCGCAAGGAGAGCCAACTGTGTAACAGCCCCAACAACCAATCTTATCTGCAGCACCTGTGGAAGAGTCTGTCACTCTAAAATTGGCCTTTATAGCCACTCCAGGCGCTGCTTCACAAACCACTGACCACCTCCAGGCGCTTACCCATTGTCTCGCGAGACGAGGAGGCCAAAGAAGATTCCTGAGGAACTTACAGTGCTGACCTCTGGAGATTCCTTGGATTTTCTTGTCTGTTTTCCCTCTATACAAGTTCTGGAACAATGTGATTCCAAATGGATAGCAGCAGATATTTATATAGAAGTAAAAGTCCAGGAAGCTTCAACATGTCACTGAGCTTCTGTTCCAAGTGAAAGTAATGCATGCCAGAGCATAGAAACCGAGATATTCTCTAAGTGACTTTTGCCATTTTAAGATGAGCTTACGTAACACAAGCCTTTAAACTTGTGTTTTAAAATAAACTAGCTGCTTGGGTATTTTAAAACACAAGATTAAAGGCTTGGAGCAGGGTGTCCAACCTTTTCACGTGGGGGGCCACATTACAATTTTTGTCTTACATGGGGGCCAGTGAAACAATTTCGTAAAGGTAAAGGCATTAAAAAATTATCGTAATGTTAATCAAAACATCAACAAATGTGCATTTTTGTGAAGAAGCTTTAAATGAGAAAATTAATTTATTGACTTACTTCATCATTATGCTGGACACTCATTTAGTGACATACTTGACATTTTTTTGCTTGCACATGTAGTCAATGTCTGCCTGCACACTTACTGTAGAGATGCAAGTATTCTGGATAGATGTCCATCTGTCAGGAGTGATCTTAATCTCTCTCTCCCGCTCTCTGTATCTGTCTCTCCCTCTCTCCCTCTCTGTGTTCCCCCCTCTCTGTGTGCACCCCCCTCTGTGTTGTCTCCTCCTCTGTGTCACCCCCCTCCGTATTGTTCACTCCTCCCTGTGTGTCATCCCAACCTCTCTGTCCCCTTCTTTCTCTCTTTCTGTCCCCCTTCTCTCTCTCTCTGCCCACTTTTCTCTCTCTCTGTCCACCTCTCTCTGTCCCCCTCTCTCTGTCCTCTTTCTCTGTTGCCCATCTCTCCTCTCTCTCCCTGTCCCCTCTGTTTGCCCTCTCTTTTCTCTCTTCTCCCTCTCTCTCTGTCCCTGTCTCTCTCTGTCCCTCCTCTCTCTGTGCCCTCCCTCTTCCCTCCCTCTCTCTCTCTCCCTCTCTCTGCCTCCCTCACTTCTCTCTATCTGCCCACTCCCTCTCTCTGACCGTTGCTGAGAGTGAGAATTGAGGTTTCTAAACTTCGGACAGCTTCGAGGTTTTCTGGGGGCTTTAAAAAAAAATAATCGGAACCCACTGGAAACCCAGAAGCTATCCCAACGGGTGCTTGGAGTGGAAACAGCAGTTTTCAAACTTCAAACTGATTCGGGATTTTCTGGCGGGTTCCAATTTTTTCATATCAGCTGTGAATGTGGAAAGGAGTGTTAATGAGCATTAGAATAAAGATCTGAGCTTAGAAATTCCAATTCAGCTGTGAAACTGACACAATTTTATTTTTAAAGCCAGTCTGATTGGAAAGGAGAAGCCAATGGGAAATTTCTGATCACAGAAATTACCAGTCATGGACTTGAATTTTTTTTTACCATGGCCATTGGTGTCAATGTACAGACATGTTGCCAACCCCTGGGTATCACTGAAGCGTGGGGCTACACTTTGTCTACCCTTGGCCATCCTGTTCACTCTTCCTGGGGGGGGGGGATTAGGTGGTGTAGGAAACAGTGCTGTAAATTTTTATGCTTCACGGTACACGGGGCTTCTATTAACTGAAAGGCAGGGGTGATTGTAGCGCTGGGAGGCTTTTAAAGATGGCGCCAACACCTGACCCACTGTCAGCTGACGCTGTAATCGGCTTCTCGCCTCCCGCCCCTGTCACGTGATTGGGGTGACCGGCACCTCCATTATGCTAAACGGTTGCCCGCTGCAACAGCTGCACACGTGAGCATGGGAATGCTGCCCATTTCCAGGCCTGCTGCTGGTCCCGGCAGTGGGCTCACCAAATTCAGCCCGATGTGTGGCCAGTGACTTGTTCCTCCTACAGCTCAAATCCTCAATGCTGCACAATGTTACGCAGAGTGCAGTACACCACGATCATTCGGGAGACCCTGGCTGGTGAGTACCGAAGGACACCTCTAGACCTGTCCAGGCACCAGAATTGGATCTTGAGCATGCCAGTCACTTGTTCAGTGCCACATCTGGTTGTCATAAGACCTTTGTTGTACCTCTTTAAACCAAGTTTGCAGGGAGCATCCTTTGTCTCCTGACAGCCACCACTTATGTCTGCTTGTAGGTCCAAAGAGGTTGGGGAGTTTGGACTGCTGCAAGATGAAAGCATAATGGCAACTTCCCGAGAATGTGGAGCATACCTGCATAAACCTTTTCTTCTGGTTGAACACCAACTTGACATTGGTGGAAAGGAATCCCTTGTGGTTATGAATATTCCTGGTTGATCTGGGAGTGCAAGGATTGCCACGTTTGTGCAGCGATGATGCCCTGCACTTGTGGGAAGCTAGCCAGAGACGTGAACCTGAGCACCCGTTCATCCTGACTGCTGTTATCACAGATGAAGTTGACATAATTGCCAGCCCTGGCAAATAACCCATCAGTGAGATGTGTTATGCATTTGTTTACAATCGACTGGGAGATCCTGGACTTGGACAGAGGCAAAACCGTTGAGGATGGTGATTTTCACAGCCACTGGTAATATGAGAGCACCAGGCCCAGCAGCGAATAAATCTTTTTCTAGGAGGTTGAAGATGTTTCCACCACCTGAAGTGACAACCCCCTCCAGAGAGGCAGGTTACCAATTTAAATATGCGGTCTAGGAAGATGGGCCTCTGCCTGACCAGATGCAGGGATCCCACAGCATGCTGTTGCTGCTGCTAATGGTCATCTTGCTGATTGTCCGAGGTCCAATCTAAGGCAGTACCCTTCCTGATCTGAGTCTCAAAGACTCCAAAGTATAGAAACTGATTTCTCACCACAAGTACTATGAACAAGCCCTTTCCTAATGGTAGTTATGGAAGCAGCTGTGAGAACTGAGTATTTATTGTAGTATTTTCCTGACTTTTAATGAGCCTTAGAGATTGCTGCCGTGTTCTCACCTTGATTTCTATATCAAGTTTCAGGAAGCCTTGGAAACCCGTGGATGTCTGTTAAATTCGACTGTAGGTTAAAATATCACGACAATGGAGTGATTAACATATTTAAATTGGTAACCTGCCTCTCCGGAGGAGGTTATGTGCGCCACCACTAAGACTGCCTATTTGAACCTCTGTAACATCACCCAACTCCGCCCTGTCTCAGCTCATCTGCGGCTGGAGCACTCATCCACGCCTATGTTACCTATCACCTTGATAATTCCAATGCACTGCTCGTCAGCCTCCCACATTCAACTCTCTGTAAACCTGAGGTCATAGAAACTCTGCTGCCCATGTCCTGACACCCATCATCCCTGTGCTCACTGACCTACATTGGATCCTAGTCAAGAAACACCTCAACTTTAAAATTCTCATCCCTATTTTCAAGTTCCTCCATGGCCTCACCCCTCCCTATTTTTGTAATTTCCTTCAGTCCCACAACCCTCTGAGATATCTGCACTCATCTAATTCTCGTCTCTTGAGCATTCCCGATTTTAATTGCTCCACCATTGGTGACCGTGCCTTCAGCTGCCTCAGCCCTAAACTCTGGAATTCCCGCCCTAAACCTCTCTGGCTTTCTTCCTCTTTTCCCTCCTTTATGACACTCCTTAAAACCTATCTCTTTGACCAAGCTTTTGGCCACCTGACTTAATATCGCCTTATGTGGCTCGGTGTCCAATCTTGATTTATGGTGCTCCTGTGAAGTGCCTTGGGATGTTTTATTACATTAAAAATGCTATATAAATACAATACACAGAACCTGCCAAACACGCCCAAGTTGAAGCCAGCTTTCAGATGCAAATACATTTTAAGCCACTTTAACCACTCACCTGTGCCAAACTTATGCACTGCTTCACGCTAAAGTTCCCCCATTGACTTTAGTGTAGCATGTACAAAATAAAGATTTAAAACTCCTTTAGAGTAGATGTGAAAATGCTTACCCTTTACAGTGTACTTCTGCTTTTGATTTGCCAAAGTAGGTGATACTTGAATGGTGAGCATAATTAGGTACAGTTAGAGTCTGGCATTGTGACCACAAAGCAGCCAAGTACACAACAATATTTATGTTCTAGTGCCATACTCACATCTAGTCAGGCTTCAAATGGTCATCTTCATGGCTTGGATTATGGTCTATATTGAAACATTTCCTACACCACAATAGTGAATACACTCCAGAAATACTTAATTGGCTGTAAAGCACTTTGGGATCTTCTGAGGTCATGAAACACTATAGAAATGCAATTTTATTTCTTTCTACATAAATGGCACCAAAGTCCTTGCAGTGATGGTAAATAGAGCAGTGGGTAGGATTCAAAATAGTATTGCAGGGGCAGGAAAGTCTAGGCCTGGATTAGAGAGGCAAAACAGGATTATTAAAGCTATTGGAAGAGAAACAAAGGCTAAAATAAGTAGCAAGAAAATATTATCAGAGGAGAAAGAAAAAGACTTTAACACAGTGATTGACAAAAAACACGTTTGTTGAAGAGCAAGGATATCAAAAAGTTAGATGGAAAAACGAGGAATAAGAATAAAGATCAACATTGCAAAAAATTGAATCAGGATTGCATAGTACACAAAGCACTGAAAACAAAATTAAATAATTTGAAGCATAAACTGGAGAAATACGACAAAGTAGCTACAACAGAAACATGGTTTACATTTGGACAGGATGTTTTCAGGAGAGATAGAGAGGGAAAAAGTATTAATAAATGATTCTATTACAATGCTAGAAAGTAAGGATATCCTGGGGGCTTGCACTAAGACAGATTCTATATGGATAGAGTTAAGGAATAGGAAGGGAAATACTCCAATTCTCAGTGTATGCAAAAGTGCAGGATTTCACGAACAATGAGCAGGCATGCAAAAGAGTTCAGGTGGATACAGTTGAGTGAGTAAATGGGCTGAAAGCTGGCAGGTACAATTTAATGGGTGCGGATGAACAAACAGATCAAGAGGGGGCTGGGGTGCTTACAAGTCATAGATGGGGAATTTCGTTGGAGCTACTATCCACTTTACACCGTAATATTGCAGGAGGTGTGGCAGAAACTATAGTTAGGAGGACAAATTTGAGATACATGGTCATGAAGATCAAAGTAAGCTGCAAAGTTTGAGGAGCTAGAGTTGTACCTATTCCAAGCCTGTATGTCTTAGTTTCAGACAATGGTAGTTATGTGTTTGCACTGGATATTCCAGGTGGGGAGAACAGCTTCCAAGCAACTTATCAATTCAAGGTTACAGGACAGATTTAAAATTGCATAGAATGTACAGCACAGAAACAGGCCTTTCAACCGTATTGGTCCATGACAGTGTTTATGTTCCACATGAATCTTCTTCCACCTCTCTTCATCTAACCCTATCAACATAACCTTTTATTTTTTTCACTCTCACGTGTCTATCTAGCTTCCCCTTAAATGCATCTATGCTACTCACCTCAACAACTTCTTGTGGTAGCAAGCTTCACATTCTAACCACTCTCTAGGTAAAGAAGTTTGTCTTGAATGCCCCATAGAATTATTAGTGACTATCATAATTATGGCCTTTAATTATAGCCTCCTTAGAAGTGGAAATATCTTTTCTATGTCTACACTATCAAACCATTTCATAGTTTCAAAGAGTTCTATCAGGTCACCCCAGTCTGTTCAATATTTCCTGATCAGAATAATCTTTTATTTCTGGAATCATCCTTGTAAATTGTTTTTGTACTTTCTGCAGTGCCTTTATATCCTTTTTAGAATATGGAGACCAGAAGAGTGCACTGTACTCTGTGTGGTCTAATTAAGGTTTTATACAAGTGGAACATAGCTTCTCTACTTTTCAATTCTATCTCTCTAGAAATTAAACTCTGTGCTGTGTTTGCTTTATTTATGGCCTAATAACCTGTCTGGTAACTTTTAGTTATGAGTGCAGCTGTACCGCTAGATCTCCTTGCTCCTCCACTCCATTTCGTCTATGATTTACCAAGAATATGTGACCTCATTATTTTCCTACCAAAATGCAGCACCTCATACTTTTCTATATTGAAATTAATTTGCCAATTACATGCCTCTTCTGAAAGTGAATTAATATCCTTTAGTGGTTTGTCACAGTCTTTTTCTGTATTAACTACATCCCCCAATTTGATGTCTTACACAAATTTTGAAATCATACTTCTGATTCTTGAATGCAAACCGCTTGTATTGAACTACAATGGTCCCAGCACCTATCATCGTGAAACACTACTTTTGCCAGTCTGAGTAACTACCATTAACCCCTATTCTCTGTTTTCTATTTTGTAACCAGTTTGATATATATATAGTATATATAATATATATATTTATATGTCTGCTACTTGTCCCCTGACTCCTCATGCTCTGACCTTAGTAATGAGATTGGTCAAGCATGAGCTTCCCTTTTGAAATCTGTGTTGACTACTCTTTATTATATTTTCTAGATGTTTTTCCATTACGTCTTTGAGGAAAGATTGCATTATCTTTCCTACAACTGACATTAAGCTAACTGGTCTATAGATTCCTGGACTTGTTCTATCTGCCTTTTCAAATATAGGAATATCAGAATCAATTAGCTTTGGCACTATTTCTCTTTCTAATGATTTTTTATGAATATGTAATAGTGCCTCTGCTATCTCGTCCCTAACTTCTTTTAATATGAGTGGGTGCAATCCATCTGGACAAAGAATTTTATCCTCTTTAAACTTGACTAGTTTATTAAATGTGTCTCCGCTTTCTTTCTTAACTGTCATGATATTTTTTTTTGATCTCTTCTTCTAATGTCATGGCTGCCCTTTGAGTTTACCTAGTAAATACTGAGGCAAAGTCACTTCTATTTTTATGCTATTTCACTGTCCTTACCTGTGAGTTTACTTGTGCATCCCTTAGCAGCTCTATACCTATCCTGATTTTCCTTTGATGTTTATGTGTCTATAGTACTTTACTGTCTCATTTTATAGTGTTATGGCCAGGTGGTCAGTGGTGTGGATGTTTCCCATTGTTCACCTCCCAACTGACCACAGCAAGTGTTTTTGTTACTAGGGTTTTGACCCCTTCGTGTTTTACTTGTCAAATAAACAGACAGTGGCAGGTTTTCTTGTAGGTTTTAAACAGAAGATTAATTATTTATTGAACAATATTCATTCCCAAAATGGTCGCACCCATGCACGCATTCACTTGCACACACACAAGAATAGATAGATAGAGAGGAAAAGGGTAAGTGGCTTGAAGTGAGGCAGGTGTTCAGGGTTCACGGTAAACCTGTTGAATCTTCTCAGAGGACGGGTTCTCTTTTAAAGTTGCAGGCCTGGGTTGTTTGTAGATTTTCTAATGGTTGAGACTTCAGTCTGGAGGTGGTGGTCACTTTAAGTTCTCTGCTGTGCCAAGATGAAGTATAGAATTCGCAGCAGGGCTCCTTCTTTGGTTTTTGCTGGATCTCTCACAGCTCTCAGCTGGACAGGCTTTTGTGATGTTGTTGTGATTTCTCCCCTCTCTCTCCAGAGAGCTACTTTTTAAGGTAAAATTCTCTCACATGTGCCTCTGTTCGGAGATGCAAGATTCCCTCCCTGTGGTGACCAACAATGGACCAGGATGTGGCTACTTCACACCTTCTTTGTTTCAGAAGAACCCCTTCAATTCAGGAATGTCTCTTGATGGTTCAGAATGGGTGTAATTGACACCTCTTAGTTTGGAATGTATTATTTTGCCCTTAACAAACAGTAAGATAGTTTGAATATACAAGGCCAGGTCGTTTGACCTTCAATGGCCATTTTGCAACACATTGTCCACTTTTTTAAAGGAAAAGTCTATGTTTATAATTCTTCGGTTTGGCTTTGTATTTTCATCCTTGCACTTCTTGTGAGCGTGATGATAGATCTTTAATAATTTAATTTTATATGTTCCTCTTTGCCTTCCTAATTGATTTATTTCTGAACCTCTTTGTAATCCTTTGTCATTCTTTTGTCATCCTCTACTTTCTTGTCTGTGTCTGCCTTTTTTCTTTAGTTTCAGTTTTTCCCTTATCGCTTTATTCATCCATGGTTTTTCATTACTGTTCGTCTCTTTGCTTGTCATTTTTTTCCCAGTTTATCTTCCATTGTTCCATTCTCACTCCCTTATATTTAGCTTTTTTCCTATCTATTGCTTTAGTCTTTGACTTACTTATATATTTTACAATCATTTTCTTAGACATTATTACATTGTGATTGCTTTTCCTTCTCTTATCTCTCTAATTCATGTCCCTTTACTAAATGCAGCGGTGATGATTCTCTGGTTGAGCTTCTTTATGCACTGGGTAAGAAAGGAGTCCCTATCTCTTATTGCCAATTTGTTTAGGGTAGTTGAAATTTCCCATGATTATGGTTCTATGGCCTGAATTTTCCCCATAGAGGCAAGAAACAGGAGTCGGGATGGTTTTCAGGTCCCACACCCACCTCCAGTGAGAAACTGATTAAAGTCAAGATTTTTATGGGGGTGAGTCCTTAATTGGCATGGAGACAGGTTCCCTGTCCAATTGGGGTGGCAGATGGGCTCTCGAAGCTGGAGGGCGAATCAAACGCTTTCCAGCTTCAGAGAAGCACCCCGCTGCAGTAAAAGGTAAGTAACTGGGAGGGTGCCTCAACAAGGAGGTGCCTTCTCAACCACTTTTTAAAAATTCCAATAAAAAAAAGCAGCCAGGCCATCACTGTGGGGGATGGGGAGAGCCCCTCTACAAGGTGTACCTCCACCAGGCAGGCAGGGAGGGCCTGTAGGCTTACTCGGAGCACTGGCACGCCAGCCTGCTGCTGGGTGTTGGCCTCCAGGCAGATGATCTGGGAAACTGGATGGCAACTAGAAAATCCCAGATGGCCTCCATTACTTACCTTTAACAAGGCTCTTAACGAGCCTAATTGCTTGCTCGCCTCATGGGGGCGGATGGCCTTCCCAAGCCCCAAACTCGCATCGGCCAAAATATTAGGAATAAGGTTAGGAAATTGGCAAGCCAGCTGGCCTCATAATTTTCGGGCCCCATCCATCTCTGTTCCCAACTTCGGCTGGGCCTGAAACTTCAGCCCTATGTCCTTTACTCAATTCGTAGATTTGGTTACAGATTTCTTCCTCCACTTTCCTCCCACTACTAGCTAGTCTGTAGAATACCCCCATTATTGTGATTGATCCCTTTTTAACCTTTGTCTCATTCCAAATGGATGCTGTTACCTTAATTTACCTTCATGGATACTTTCATTTTAGTTATTTTCTGTTATCATTACGTTATCTCTAATTAGTATAGCTACTTCTCCCCTTCTACCTTCCCACTTCTTTCTAAATATGTAATAAACTGCAATATTTAACTGCTAGTCCTGTTCTTTATGTAGCTACGTTTCAGTTATCCTTCCTACATCTGGCTCATTGCTACTAATTATTGCTTCCAGTTCCCTCAATTTGTTTCAGATGCTGTGCACATTGCTGTATAGGTAATTTAATTTGTTTTTATTAATTGTGCCACTGATTTTATTTTTAACAGCTGTTTTATACTTACGTTTTATAACTGAACGTGCTCCCGGACAATTTATATTATCTTGGTCTAACCTTTACTCTCAGTTCTTAGTTCTTTTATTTTCAGGTTTATGTTATTTCTACCAGATTCCTCCATCCTGGTCTTACTAGTTTAATGTCATTTCTACAGCCCTACTTATACACTAGGACACTGATCCCTTGCTGATTCAGATGGAGCCCATTCCAAAGGTACAGCTCCTTCCTGCCCTGTACTGGTGCCAGTGTCCCATGAAATGGAACCCCTCCCTCCCACACCACTCTATCAGCCATCCAGTCACCTTCCTGATCTGTCTGTCCCTATGCCAATCAGCATGTGGCTTGAATAGTAATCCAGATATTACCACCCGTGAGGTCGTGGCTTTTAATTTAGTTTCTAGCTTCTGATACTTCCTTAGCAGGATCACAATCCTTTTCTTTCCCATGCCATTGGTCCCAACATGGACCATAACAACTGGATCTTCCTCCTCACTTTCCAACATCCTCTCCTGTTGCTCTGAGATATCCTATACCTTTTCACCAGGTCGGCAACACACCAGCCCTATGTCTATATGCTTCAGGTACTAACTCATATGCATTTAGAATTGCAGTTTTAGTTTGTTCAGAGTCAGAGCAACTCTGTTCTGGTAACAGGGAAAAGCTTCACGAGCCTTACCCACGAACTCACCTTGTAACAGGAGAGTCCAAAATTCTTTCAGCTATTTTAGCCTGCTAGCTATTTTCTCAAATGAGATAAAATATGACTCAACCTTGTTCTCATTAAATTTTGGAACTCACCGTGAGTGCCTTAGTATATCAAAGTTTTGCTCTGAATTGGGGATTATATTTGAGTGGCTGGTGGCATTTTCATTTTGGGTTTGCAGCCTTGCTAACTCAAACTATTTCACCTTTCTTTCCTCTTTCTCCTTCTGAAACTCCCTTCCTTCTTTTTCTTTTTGAAACTGAAAGTCCCTTTCTTCCTTTTACTTCTGAACCTGCATCTCCTCTCTTTTCAATTGCAACTGTATTTCTTCCCTTTTCATCTGCAACTGAATTCTAGCTAGAATTATTTTCTCAAACTCAGATTCCATGCTTTCTTCTAGTTCAGGAGTAAGTTTAAAATAGTTAGCTGGAATCTTCACCAGTTCAGGTTTCTTTGCTTTTTGTTTGAAAGTGATTCCCATCTCTGTAGCTAAGCTTTTTAAATTTCCCATACTTAATTTGTTTAACTTATCAATATATATGTTTCCCTGCTCTACAAACTCCTTAGCACTAAATGTGGTCATCTCTTTTGTTTCTAGCACCATAGAGAAAAAAACAGAAGAATACAAGAAAACCTGTTTGTTTACTTTTCCACAATTTTAGAGGTCAATTTTCCTTTCGTTTTCCAAATCTCTCATTTGTTTGGTGGTTCAGATCTTGGCTTTGAGCCCCGATTTGTTATGGCCACATGGTGATGGTTGTGGATGGTTCCCACTGTTCAACTCCCATCTGACTGCAGCAAGTGTGTTTTATTATTAGGGTTTAACTCCTTTGTGTTTTATTTGTCAATTAAACAGACTGCAACAGGTTTTCTTAAGGGTTTAAAACAGAAGATTAATTATTTATTGAGCAATATGCCTTATCCTGGAATTGTCGCAACCACATCCACACACACAGACACGTGTGTGCAAGAAGAAACAGATAGAGAGGAAAAGGATTTTCAGGTGAGGTAGGGTTTTGGGGTTCATTGTAAACCTGTTGAATTCTCTCAGCAGTCAAGTTCCCGTTGGTTGCAGGCCTGAGGTGTTTGTAGAGTTCCCTCCTGATTGAAAGTTTGGTTTGAAGACAGAGGATCAGTTCCAATTTGCTGCTGCATAAGTTAAAATTGTAGAATTTACAGCAGGGCACCTCCCTTCTGGCTTTCTGGATTTTCTCCCAGTTATTAGGTGGACAAGCTTCTTGGTTCTGCTTCTTTCTGGGGCCCTCTCTCTCTTTTGAGGGCTGCCTTTTTAAGGTAAAGGTTTGTCACATCATATTCTGGTAGGAACAGCTTTGGTCTCTCCTCCATGGTGATCACACAATGGCCCAGGATGAGATTAATCCATTTATGATGTTTCTACTTCATACCTTTTTTGTTTCAGTAGAACCCATTCAATTCAGGAATGTTTCGGAATGGATGTAAGTGACCCCTCTCAACCTAGTTAGGCATCCTTTGTTCTAAACAGACAGCATGGCAATGTTTAAATACACATACAGCCATCTTTTGCAGCATTGTTCATTTTTTTAAAAAGGGCAAAATCTATTTTTCTAACTCTTCGGTTTTAGTCTGTATTTTTTTCATTGTCACACTTCTCAGAGTCCAATTGTTGTAAAAGTGTTTGTTGTTTTAAAAAACCTTTAGAAGATTTTCAGGAGGAAATCTTTCAATAGTGCAGGCCTGAATATTCCATATCTTGAATAGGATGATATGCCGCAGGCTCCTTGTGGTTAAGCCTCAATCTGAAGTTGATGGTGGAAATCCTGGTTCACTTTTACAAATGGGGGAATTGCAAAGTCACCTGCAATTTCTCTGCTGCAGTAGTTAAAAGATGTTGTCAGCAGGGCTCCTGCTGAGCTGCAACTGTCTCACAGCTGTTCTGGCTGAAAAAGACCTTCTCTGTCTGTTCTACCTCGTTCTCTCCAGGGAGATACCTTTTAAAGTAAACTTATCAGGTTGGGGTGTCAGTCAGGTGACTATGGCCTCTCTCCCCTGGGGTGATTCATACAATGTTCCAGGATATGGGAACCATTGTTACATGATGGCATCTGAATGTGGGCCATTTTGATAAATAGGTGTTCTCTCACATCTATTATTTTGGCCTTGGCTTCAGAGTCAGTCTGTCGGCATAAGTCTTTGTTAGCTCCATTCCTGCAGATATGAGTTTTTAGCATGGAATGGGCTGTTTTGCATTTCAGTGTGTTTTCCCCAAAGCTAATTCAGACGTGGATAATGGGTTTCATCTTCAACAGACAAACATGTTTATTGACATTACAGGAGGGGTCACCTGACCTCTATTCCATCTTGCCTGTAGCACAAATCTGCCCATTTTTTGTAATTCAGTTCAACAGTTGATTATTATTTCTTAATTCCTCCAGTTCATTTCATATTTCATCACTGTTCCTTCTGGGAACAGGATGACTGGAACCATTGTCGTGAATCTTTTCTGCATCCTCTTGAATGCCTTCACATCCTTCCTAAAGTGTGGTACCCAGAACTGTACACAATACTGCAGTTGAGGCTGAACTATTGTTTTATACAGGTTCATCATAACTTCCTTGCTTTTGTACTCTATTCCCCTTTTTGTAAATGCCAGGATCCTGTCTGGTTTATTCTCTCAACCTGCCCCGTCATCTTCAATGATTTGTACACATATACCCCCAGGACTCTCTGCACCCTCTTGAGAATTGTATCCTTTATTTCATATTGTCTCTCCTCATTCTTTCTACCAATATGAATCACTTCACGCTTTTCTGCATTAAATTTCATCTGCCACTTGTCTGCCTGTTCCATCAGTCTGTCTATGTCCTTTTGAAGTTTGACGCTATCCTCCTCACAGTTCACAATACTTCCAAGTTTTGTGTAATCTGCAAATTTTGAAATTGTGCCCTGTATACCCAAGTCTAGATCATTAATACATAACACGAAAAGCAGCTGTCCTAACACCGACCCCTGGGGAACCGCACTATAAATCTCCTCCAGTCTGAAAACAACCGTTCACCATTACTCTGTTTCCTGTCACTCGGCCAGTTTCATATCCATGCTACTGCTGTTCCATTTATTCCATGAGCTCTAACTTTGCTCACAAGCTTGTTACGTAGCGCTTAATTAAATTTTGGTAAGTCCATGTACACCACATCAACTGCCCTCATCCACCCTTTCTGTTACCTCATCAAAAAACTCAAGCAAATCAATTAAACACGATTTTCCCTTAACAAATCTATGCTGGTTTATCTTAATTAATCCACATTTTCCCAAGTGACTGTTAATTTTGTCCCAAATTATCATTTCTAAAAGCTTCCCCACCACCGAGGTTAAACTGATTGGCCTGTAGTTGCTGGGCTTATCCTTGCAAATTTTTTAAAATAAGGGTGTAACATTTGCAATTCTCCAATCATCTGGCACCACCCCTGTATTTGAGGACCATTGGAAGATTATGGCCTGTGCCTCCAGAATTTCCACCCTTATTTACCTCAGCATCCTTGGATGTATCTCATCCAGTTCTGGTGACTTATCAACTTTAAGTACTGCCAGCCTATCTAATACTCTAATACCTTTTTAAATCCATTTTTAGTTCATCCAGTGTCTCAACTACCTCCTCTTTCACCAGGACTTGGGCAGTATCTTCTTCTTTGGGTAAAGACAGATGCAAAGTACTCATTTAGTACCTCAGCCATGCCACCTGCCTCCATGCGTAAGTCCCCTTTTAGGTCCCTAATCGGCCCCATTCATATTTTTACCACCTTTTACTATTTATATATCCCCATAGAAGACTTTTGGATTTTCTTATATGTTAGCTGCCAGTCTCTTTTCATACACTTTCTTTGCTTCTCTTATTTGTTTTTTCACTTCCACTCTGAGCCTTCTATGTTCAGCCTGGATCTCAATCTCAATCCGCTTGACATCTGTCATATGCACCATTTTTCTGCTTCATCTTACACTGTACCTCTTTCATCATCTAGGGCATTCTGAATTTGTTTGCCTGACCTTTCCCCCTCGCGGAAATGTACCTTGACTGTATGCGAACCATCTCCTCTTTAAAGGCAGCCCATTGTTCTGTTACAGTTTTGCCTGCCAATCTTTGATTCCATTTTATTTGGGCCAGATCTGTTTTCACCCCATTGAAGTTGGCCCACCCAATCAATTATTCTTACTGTGGATTGTTCCTTGTCCTTTTTTATAGCCAACCTAAACCTTATGATACAATGATCACTATCCCCTAAATGTTCCCTTATTGACACTCAATCCACTTGACCCACCTCATTCCCCAGAACCAGATCCAGCAATGCCTACTTCCTCATTAGCCTGGAAACATACTGTTTTAGAAAATTCTCCTGAACACACTTCATTATCTCTACCCACCTTTGCCCTTTACACTATCACTATCCCAGTCTATATTAGGATAATTAAACTCCCCCATTATAATTACTCTATAATTTTTGCACTTGCCTGTAATTTCATTGAAAATATTTTCCTCTATATCTTTCCCACTAGTTGGTGGCCTATAGAATACACCTAGCAATGTAATGGTACCACTATTGTTTCTGAGCTCGAAGCAAATAGATTCTGTCCTTGACCCTTCTGGGACATTCTTCTTAAGCAATACTGCTCTTCCTCCTCCTTTCTTTCCTTCCCTATCTTTCCTGAACGCCTTGTATCTTGGAATATTTAGTACCCAGTCCTGCCCTTCTTTGAGCCAGGTCGCCCTTATCACTACATCATATTTCCAGGTGGCTATCTGCACCTGCAGTTCACCAGACGTATATACCACATTCCGTGCATTCACATATTTGCACAGTAACCTTAATTTAGACCTTATTACATTCTTTCTTACTTTGATTCCACCTAATACCATACTATTTCCTACTCTAGTGATATCTTCCTCTCCCGGTTCTCTGTGCACCTTGGTTTTCCATTCTAATATTACCTCCTGGTTCCCACAAGTTAGTTTAAACTCTTCTCAACAGCACTAGCAAATCGGCTGAAAAGGAAATTGTTCCTGGGGCACTGGCTAAGTGGCGGGGTGGAAGCAAGAATGCTGTTCTCCTGAGAGAGGACAGCAGTTTTGTGCAGCATGGTGTCACTGCCATCCCCCTGGAGTGGCATCTCAGCAATCCTCATAATCTTCACAATCATGGTGGGTAACTCACTTCCTGTTTCCCTGTCCACCATCTACAAGGTACAAGTCAGGAATGTGACAGAATACTCTCCACTTGCCTGGATGGGTGCAGCTCCAACAGCACTCAAGAAGCTTGACACTATCCAGGGCAAAGCAGCCTGTTTGATTGGCACCCCATCCACCACCTTCAACATTCACTCCCTTCACCACCGATGCACAGTGGCAGCAGTGTGTACCGTCTACAAGATGCACTGCAGCAACTCACCAAGCCTCCTTCGACAGCACCTTCCAAACCTACAACGTCTACCATCTAGAAGGACAAGGGCAGAAGACGCATGGGAACACCATCACCTGCACGATCCCCTCCAAGCCAAATACCATCCTGACTTGGAGCTATATTGCCATTCCCTCACTGTCCCTGGGTCAAAATCCTGGAACTCCCTTCCTAACAGCATTGTGGGTGTACCTACACCAGGTGGACTGCAGTGGTTCAAGAAGGCAGCTCACCACCACCTTCTCAAGGGCAATTAGGGATGGGCAACAAATGCTGGCCGATCTAGTAACACTCATATCCCATGAAGAATATTTTAAAAATCTGCTCAAGTACAGATTGCTGGACTGCTGTGAGAGCCTGCAAGCACTTCTATTCTCAGCCATGATGGCAGCAGTCTGAGCCTGCATGGCAACAAGTTGGGGTTTTCATGGCCACAAGCATGGATCTCATGGTCTCAGTCTGAGCTTCCACTGCAGCACTTAAGACATTGGGTGGTTTCTGCCTGTGCTGCAGTGGAAGCTGAGATATCGGCTGGATCTGCAAATGTTGTTATACCACTTCCACCATGGAAAGAATGGGGTTCAAGTTCTTCATGAAGCTCTGTGCCAAGTTGGAGTCGAGCTCTTCCATGCTCAGTATCAGTAGGTAGGTCCACCAGTGCACCAAGAATCTATGCGTATGCCCATCAGCCTTTTCCTGTGCGCTGCTCCCTCGCCGTCCTCATCTCAGTCATCTGCAGCAGAGCTCGGCTGTGATCTTGCCTTCCAGGGGGCTGGCTCACTCACTATCCTTTCCCCCTGGCCTGGCTGCAGCCCACTGAAGCCCAGGGCTTACTATGTGCTGCGAGTGGCAGATCAAGTGAGGGTGAAGCATTGTCGGGCTGCACTGGCTAGTCAGGTGGCAGCTTTTGGGTATCTGAAAGCAGAAATGCAGAAAGGAAGTATTGGAGTGAGGGAAGGGGTTTGAGGTGGAAAGCAAGGGGACCATGATCCACCATTTGCAACTTGTACTTCATGCCAGATTGTGGGATGAGGGTGAAGTTGGATATCAGAAATTGCATAAGGCAGGAACATACCATCATCCTGGATGTTCTCGGTGTTGCTGGTTGCACCAGCCTCAGTCACTGCTGGCCTTGTTATTTGCAGCACCATCTCCTCCAAGGAGCGCAGGAGATGCTGGCATGCCTGCTCCCCAATGGTTCACTGTTGCTGCCACCTTGTTCTGCAAGAGAGAGGGAAGAATGTCAGTGAGTGTGGTGCAATATGTTTGGGTGATGTACCTGTCACAGCTGAAAAGCTGGAAGTATGTGGAAGCTGTGAGATGTGGGTGTTAGGCATGCAGGGGTGTTAAGTGTGTGAGGGTAGATGAAGCATCTGAATGTTAGGCACAAGTTCAGATTGCTGGAGCTTGCTGATGGGTGAGTGATGGGGGTGTGGTACATTAACTGCATGTAAGGTTGGTGGTGTAGTGCATAGGAAATGACATTTGAAGATGCTTTCACTGATCTTGACCATTCGTGTGAGGTCATTAAACCTCTTGAGGCACTGCAGCCAGGTCCTCTGGGCCACACTCCTTGAATTGACCTCTGTGACTACCTGTGCCTATTCCCTTTGCAATGTATGCCTTAAGGGCCTCTTGATCTGCTGTGGAAGCATAATGTATTTTGCCGCATCAGAGGATCTGGGAGCCGTCTCTCTGGCCTGCCACTCCATTGCTACCCTTTCTCTCTTCTCGGAAACATTTTTGGAGACAGTTCCAGTATTTGGTGCAGCCTGACTGCTCCTCCCCTTTCAGAGGTACAGGCTAGCTTTAATAAGTGCAGGCTAGCTAATTCATGCTAGCCATGCAAGCACCTGGGCCCCCTGCTGACCGTACAGCCAGTCAATAACACGTTTAGCACTGAGCTGTGCACCGCAATCATGTCGATGAGCAAGCAGCATGATGTTTGAGCGCTGCCTGCACCATCTCGAATGGGTGCAGGGTAATTGCACATCAAGATCCTTGTGCCCGAAAATCGGCATTATCCAATTTTTAGCTCTACATGTTTTTTGTTGATATCATAGAGGAGCAACTGATCAGTGATACGTTGCATACAAACTGTAGACTTAAACTTGTTAAGCTAATTTGATGCAAACTCTTTCTTCTTTAAATCTTGCTGTGATCTTTCAATAATAGTCTGTGATTCCGTTATTAAGCAAAATATAATTATTGCTGAGATATTAGTATACACTTAAGGTTGTGTCTGTGATAATCTGGATTCTGGCCATTATTAGTATAGGACCAATTATTGACTGTAATCCTTAAGGTTTAACTTGTGATGGCACTTGTTTTATCATAGAAGCTGTTAGTAGCAGCATCAATTCATGAATCTTTGAATCTAACTTCAAAAACGACAGAAAAGTAGGGACTCTTCCCATGTCATTCATTGTCATACTTCATTTCTGTTGTGAATGGATTGGCTTGTACAATTATGAATATAAGTTGGCCTAAGTTATGTGAGACAGTCCAAAGGCAAGTTAATTTAGCATCTTGTTAGCCTTAGATATAAATGGGAGATTCCAATCCCGTTTTCCTACATGGATATTAATAAACGTCTGATACTCTTTGACTAATATTGATTACCTACAGGGATTTCAAATGCAACTGTTTTTACATATTTTATTGGATTTAGCGTCTATCATTATTACATGCTCCCTGTGTATTACATACATTATACTGCATGCCAGTAAGCATGTTTAATTGAGTTGGCCTCACTTTATCTTACAAAGTCTTTTCATTTCAGCGCAGGCACATTATCAGCCCTCACAGAGTTAATTTTAACAGTATTAAACAGGATGATTGGTTTGGCAGAAAGTGTGATAATATCAACAGGTATGTATTGATCCATTGTCCTTGCTCATTTTATGTATTAGGATGTGTATGACTAGTTGAGTAATTATTGGATGGTCCCACCTTCTGTATGTGGAACAGTGCTAAGTCTCAGGGTTGTGAGTGGTGGGGACAAGGATATTAACTGACATGTTTTTCCTTGGGGAGGCAGTGGCCCTTGTTTTTTTTGGTCAGTAATTTAAAGGTCATTTTCAGTGCACTGTTGCTAATCGAACTTTAAGCTGTTGCTTCCTGAGACTGTGGGAAAATGAGGGGAAAAGTTGGCAGCTGGATAATGCTTGTCCCTCAAGCTGCTGCGTTTCTTGTTGCATCACTAGAAGTCAGGAAAGGATCTTCATCCTGTTCACTGGTCACTTGAGGCCCTTGCATTAAGGGAGAGATATGATCCTAATCTGTTACAGGGTTCATCTGACATGTTCAGAACATGATTTGTTCAAGAAACAGGGCTAACAAAACTAACCTCAATCAGGACTATTTGAAGACTTTTCAAATGTGTGAAAACTATGTTCATCTTATTTGTTTTCTTTAGTGCATTACAACAGCATGCGCCACTCAAAACTCTGTTGGTGTAATTTTATGAACCTGCCTATCCAGAAGCATATTTACCCACTGGAAATACATACGTGGAATTAAGGCATACCCCTCCCATTGATTTTCATCCATTATGGACAGAAAAATCAATAGGTCCATATGTCCAAAATCTAGATATACATTCCTGGTGAGCTGTGCCTATTAACAGTGGAGACTTCCTGAACTAACATGATGGAAGATTTCTGGAATCATCGAGGTCATAGATTCATTACGACACAGAAGGAGGCCATTCGGCCCATCGAGTCCATATCGGCTCTCTGCAGAGCAATCCAGTCAGTCCCATTCCCCTGCTCGATCCCCATAGCTCTGTAAATTTATTTCACTCAAGTGCCCATCAAATTTCTTTTTGAAATCGTTGATTGTCTCTGCTTCCACCACACTCGTAGACAGCAAGTTCCAGGTCATTACCACTTGCTGCATAAAAAAGTTCTTCCTCACATCCCCCCTGCATGTCTTGGGTAAAACTTTAAATCTGTGTAACCTATTCCTTGTAATACCAGCTAATGGGAACAGCTTTTCTTTGTGTACCTTTACTAAACATGCCATAATCTTCTACACCTCTATAAAATCTTTCTTCAACCTCCTTTGCTCAAAGGAGAAGAGCCTCTGCTTCTCCAACCTAACTTTATAGCTAAAATCCCTCATCCCTGGAACCATTCTGGTAAATCTCCTCTGCACCCTCTCAAGGACACTCACATCCTTCCTGAAGTGTGGTGACCAGAACTGGATGCAACACTCTAGTTGTGGCCTAACCAGAGCCTTATAAAGAACAAAGAACAAAGAACAGTACAGCACAGGAACAGGCCATTCGGCCATCCAAGCCTGCGCCGATGTTGATGCCTGTCTAAACTAAAACCTTCTGCACTTCCGGGGACTGTATCCCTCTATTCCCATCCTATTCATGTATTTGTCAAGATGCCTCTTAAACGTCGCTATCGTACCTGCTTCCACCACCTCCTCCGGCAGCAAGTTCCAGGCACTCACCACCCTCTGTGTAAAGAGCTTGCCTCGCACATCCCTTCTAAACTTTGCCCCTCGCACCTTAAACCTATGTCCCCTAGTAACTGACTCTTCCACCCTGGGAAAAAGCTTCTGACTATCTACTCTGTCCATGCCACTCATGACTTTGTAAACCTCTATCATGTCGCCCCTCCACCTCCGTCGTTCCAGTGAAAACAATCCACAATCCGAGTTTATCCAACCTCACCTCATAGCTAATGCCCTCCAGACCAGGCAACATCCTGGTAAACCTCTTCTGTACCCTCTCCAAAGCCTCCACGTCCTTCTGGTAGTGTGGCGACCAGAATTGGACGCAATATTCTAAGTGTGGCCTAACTAAAGTTCTGTACAGCTGCAGCATGACTTGCCAATTTTTATACTCTATGCCCCGACCGATGAAGGCAAGCATGCCGTATGCCTTCTTGACTACCTTATCCACCTGTGTTGCCACTTTCAGTGACCTGTGGACCTGTACACCCAGATCTCTATGCTTGTCAATACTCCTTTGGGTTCTGCCATTTACTGTATAATTCCCACCTGCATTAGATCTTCCGAAATGCATTACCTCACATTTGTCCGGATTAAACTCCATCTGCCATTTCTCCGCCCAAGTCTCCAACCGATCTATATCCTGCTGTATCCTATGACAATCCTCATCACTATCCGCAACTCCGCCAACCTTTGTGACGTCTGCAAACTTACTAATCAGACCAGCTACATTTTCCTCCAAATCATTTATATATAACACAAACAGCAAAGGTCCCAGCACTGATCCCTACGGAACACCACTAGTCACAGCCCTCCATTCAGAAAAGCACCCTTTCACTGTTACCCTCTGTCTTCTTTGACCGAGCCAGTTCTGTATCCATCTTGCCAGCTCACTTCGGATCCCGTGTGACTTCACCTTTTGTACCAGACTGCCATGTCAAAGGCTTTACTGAAGTCCATATAGACAACATCCACTGCCATCATCATTCATCTTTGTCACTTCCTCAAAAAACTCAATCAAGTTAGTGAGACACGACCTCCCCTTCACAAAACCATGCTGCCTGTCGCCAATAAGTTCATTTGTTTCCAAATGGTAGTAAATCCTGTCCCGAAGAATCCTCTCTAATAATTTCCCTACCACTGACGTAAGGCTCACCGGCCTATAATTTCCTGGATTATCCTTGCTACCCTTCTTAAACAAAGGAACAACATTGGCTATTCTCCAGTCCTCTGGGACCTCACCTGTAGCCAATGAGGATACAAAGATTTCTGTCAAGGCCCCATCAATTTCTTCCCTTGCCTCCCTCAGTATTCTGGGGTAGATCCCATCAGGCCCTGGGGACTTATCTACCTTAATGCTTTGCAAGACGCCCGACACCTCCTCCTTTTTGATAACGACATGACTGAGACTATCTACACTTCCTTCCCTAGACTCATCATCCACCAAGTCCTTTGGTGAATACTGATGCAAAGTACTCATTTAGTACCTCACCCATTTCCTCTGGCTCCACACATAGATTCCCTCCTCTGTCCTTGAGTGGGCCAACCCTTTCCCTGGTTACCCTCTTGCTCTTTATATACGTGTAAAACGCCTTGGGATTCTCCTTAATCCTGTTTGCCAATGACTTTTCATGACCCCTTTTAGCCCTCCTGACTCCTTGCTTAAGTTCCTTCCTACTTTCTTTATATTCCTCAAGGGCTTTGTCTGTTCCCAGCCTTCCAGCCCTTACAAATGCTTCCTTTTTCTTTTTGACTAGGCTCACAATATCCCTCGTTATCCAAGGTTCCCGAAACATGCCAAACTTATCCTTCTTCCTCACAGGAACATGCCGGTCCTGGATTCTAATCAACTGACGTTTGAAAGACTCCCACATGTCAGATGTTGATTTACCCTCAAACAGCCATCCCCAATCTAAATTCTTCAGTTCCTGCCTAATATTGTTATAATTAGCCTTCCCCCCTTCACCGAAGACTACTCTTATCCTTATCCACAAGTACCTTAAAACTTACGGAATTATGGTCACTGTTCCCGAAATGCTCCCCTACTGAGACTTCGACCACTTGGCCGGGCTCATTCCCCAATACCAGGTCCAGTACGACCCCTTCCCTAGTTGGACTACCTACATATTGTTTCAAGAAGCTCTTCTGGATGCTCCTTACAAATTCTGCCCCATCCAAGCCCCTAGCACTGAGTGAGTCCCAGTCAATATAGGGGAAGTTAAAATCACCCACCACTACAACCCTGTTACCTTTACATCTTTCCAAAATCTGTCTACATATCTGCTCCTCTACCTCCCGCTGGCTGTTAACTTCGCTGCTTTTGTACTCAAGCCCATACGCGTTGCTAACTACTCTCTCAAAATGTGTCCTGCCACCTTCAACGATCTATCTCAGAAAATAGTTGCAAACAAATAAATCCAAAGCATGGCAACAGAACTGAACTACGACAGACTTCAAACTTGAAAAAGCAGTTGGTTCAGGAGCTCACACAGTAGCCCCAATTTTAACTCCTCGTAGCAGTCGTGTGGGCAGGGTCCAAGACCATCCAATCCTCTCCAGTGTGAGGCCTGGGAAATTTCAAAAGTCTACTAAATTCAACTTGTTGCTCCTGTAATCCTTAAACAAAGTACTGTTTAGAGTGCTTGGGTTTTTAAACTTTGCAGCTGTTCTGCCAACAAGTGTACTGAGAACAGCTCAGCCACAGAAAATCTGTCAGCAATGGATGTGTTTTTTTTTTGTTTTCATCAGCTGAGAAAACAAATGAGGTGTAGATTCCAGAGAATCTGTTTGCCAGAGTTAGCCATTCTGATTTGGAAGAGTTCACTTTCAGCTGATGGAACAAAGGGCAGGGGTCAAAATGCTGGCTCAGAATTGACTGACTGCCACATCTGTGTTAAGTCAAGAAGTAAAAAAAAACTTTGCAGTTTGAAAGGAACATCCTGTTCTACCATCCAAAAGTTCCCATAGTGTATTAATTAACATATTGCACTTAACGTTTAACAGAAGCATCCTTTTGTTTTGTTTTGTTAGTCTGACATACAGCTTTATGGTTAAAATGAAACTGTGCAGTAAAATTAAAGGAACGTCGTTGGCTCTTTAGGGAGTTTTCAGGCAGGGTCTGTTTCCTGGAACAGCCTGTTCTGAATACTCAGCTGCAGAGCCTGCATTTTGGCAGCAACAGGAAGGTTAAGCTGCAGCCAACATTTTATCAGCTGCTGCACAAACTTTTTGATCAAGTTTTTTTTTAAAATCTTAGTTTTTATTATCTATTCTGTTATTACAACTTTTCCAAGCTGGTGTGACTAGTTTCACCACAGAATTCTGTTGGTGAGATCTGATGCAGGGCAGGTTTTCCTCTCCTCAACCCCATGCCAGTGATTGTCTCCTTGAATCCTACATAACTTTATTGTGTCACTGCTACATTTATTTAGCAGCATCGAGCATAGTCAATACATCCCTACTTAATAAACAATACAGCATTCTTCTTAGCTTCCTAATTAAGAATTCTGTCAGATACTTCAGAGTTTTGACAAGGATGTACTTCCAAATGAGGAATTGATTATTCTACTGACTATTTTAGCATATGGGCTCAGTGAACATGTTAAATTCCTTGGACATATTCTCAAACTGACTGGCTTTTTTATTAGAATACACAGTTGTGTAAATAGTGGTGGTGAGGAGAGGGGATGTTGGTGCAGTTTGAATATTTATTAAAAAGGATATTTTAAATTAAAATCTATATATTATATATATATAAATAGCACATAGAGTTTGCAAGTTCTCCCTGTGTCTGTGTGGGTTTCCTCCAGGTGCTCCGGTTTCCTCCCACATGCCAAAGACTTGCAGGTTGATAGGTAAATTGGCCATTGGCAATTGCCCCTAGTATAGGTAGGTGGTAGGGGAGTATAGGGACAGGTGGGGATGTGGTAGGAATATGGAATTAGTGTAGGATTAGTATAAATGGGTGGTTGATGGTCGGCACAGGCTCGGTGGGCTGAAGGGCCTGTTTCAGTGCTGTATCTCTAAACTAAACTAAACTAAACTAAACATATACAAGATTTGCGTGATATAGACATTTGAAATCAATGATGACTTTATGATCTTGGATGTATCCATGAAAAGGACTGATTTAACCTGAGACGCTCATTTATGCCATAAATATATGCATTTACTCTTCCAACATCCCCCAAAGTGCCTATTTGCATAGAGCATAATTACTGATGGATTAGAACTCTTGACTGTAAATGAACAATGAATATATTTACACACTCAATGTGAATTTAGGACTGACTACTGCTGTATACTACAATACAGTACACTTTTTTTATTCTTTCACAGGATGTGGGCGTCGCTGGCTAGGCCAGCATTTATTGCCCATCCCTAACTGCCCTTGAGGAGGTGGTGGTGAGCCACCTTCTTGAACCGCTGCAGTCCATATGGGGTAGGTACACCATCAGTGCTGTTAGGAACGGAGGTCCAGCATTTTGACCCAGCCACACTGAAGGAACGGCGATATAGTTCCAAGTCAGGATGTTGTGTAGCTTGGAGGGGAACTTATAGGTGGTGGTGTTCCATGCATCTGCTGCCCTTGTCCTTCTAGGTGGTAGAGGTCGCAGGTTTGGAAGGTGCTGTCCAAGGAGCCTTGGTGAGTTGCTGCAGTGTATCTTGTAGATGGTACACACTGCTGCCACTGTGCGTTGGTGGTGGTGGAAGGAGTGAATTTTTAATGTGGTAGATGGGGTGCCAATGAAGCAGGCTGCTTTTTGCTGGATGATGTCAAGCTTCTTGATGAGCTGCACTCATCTAGGCAAGTGGAGAATATTCCATCACGCTCCTGACTTGTGCCTTTTAGATGGTGGACAGGCGATAGGGAGTCAAGAGGTTAGTTACTTGCAGCAGAATTCCCAGCCTCTGACCTGCTCTTGTCGCCACAGTATTTATGTGGCTGCTCCAGTTCAGTTTCTGGTCAATGGTAACCCCCTGGATGTTGATAGTGGGGGATTCAGCGATGGTAATGAATGTCAAGGTGAGATGGTTAGATTCTCTCTTGTTGGAGATAGTCATTGCCTGGCATTTGTGTGGCACGAATGTAACTCACCACTAATCAGCCCAAGCCTGAATGTTGTCCAGGTCTTGCTGCATAAAGACATGGGCTGCTTCATTATCTGAGGAGTTACGAATGGTGCTGAACTTTGTGAAATCATCAGTGAACATTCCCACTTCGACCTTATGATGGAGGGAAGGTCATTGATGAAGAAGCTGAAGATGGTTGGGCCTAGGACACTACTCTGAGGAACCCTGCTGTGATGTCCTGGGACTGAGATGATTAATCTCCAACACTACAACCATCTTTCTTTGTGCTTGGTATGACTCCAATCAGTGGAGAGTTTCCCCCAATTCCCATTAACTCCAGTTTTGCTAGGACTCCTTGATGCCATACTCGGTCAAATGCTGCCTTGATGTCACGGACAGTCACTCTCACCACATATCTTGAGTTCAGCTCTTTTGTCCATGTTTGAACCAAGGCTGTAATGAGGTCAGGAGCTGAGTGGCCCTGGTGGAACTCAAACTGAGTGTCAGTGAGCAGGTTATTGCTAAGCAAGTGCCATTTGATAGCACTGTCGACGACACCTTCCATCGCATTGCTGATGACTGAGAGTAGACTAATGGGGCGGTAATTGGCCGGATTGGATTTATCCTGCTTTTTGTGTACAGGACATACCTGGGCAATTTCCACATTGTCAGGTAGATGCCAGTATTGTAGCTGTACTGGAACAGCTTGGCTAGGGCACAGTGAGTTCTGGAGCACAAGTCTTCACTACTATAGCTGGAATGTTGTCGGGGCCCATAGCCTTTGCAGTATCCAGTGCCTTCAGCTGTTTCTTGATATCACGTGGAGTGAATCAAATTGGCTGAAGACAGCCATGTGTGATGCTGGGACCTCAGGAGGAGGCCGAGATGGATCATTCACTCAGCACTTCTGGCTGAAGATTGTTGCAAATGCTTCAGCCTTGTCTTTTGCACTGATGTGCTGGGCACATTGAAAATGGGGATATTTGTGGCACCTCCTTCTCCTGTTACTTGTTTACTTGTCCACCACCATTCACGACTGGATGTGGAGGACTGCAGAGCATAGATCTGAGCCATTGTTTGTGGGATCGCTAGCTCCATCGCTTGCTGTTTCTGCTGTTTGGCATGCATATAGTCCTATGTTGTAGCTTCACAGGGTCGACACCTCATTTTTAGGTATGCCTGGTCCTGCTCTTGGCATTCCCTCCTGCACTCTTCACTGAACCAGGGTTGATCCCCCAGCTTGATGGTAATGGGTAGAATGAGGGATATGCTGGGCCATGAGGTTACAGATAGTGGTCAAATAAAATTCTCCTGCTGCTAATGGTCCACAGAGCCTCATGGATGTCCAGTTTTGAGTTGCTAGATCTGTTTGAAATCTATCCCATTTGTACGGTGGTAGGGCCACACAACATGATGGAGGGTATCTTCAATGTGAAGATGGGACATTATCTCCGCAAGGACTGTGTGGTGGTCACTCCTCCCAATCCTGTCATGGACAAATGCATCTGTGACAGGTAGATTGGTGAGGACGAGGTCAAGTAGGTTTTTTCTTGTTGTTGGCTCCCTCACTACCTGCCGCAGACTTAGTCTAGCAGCTATGTCCTTTAGGACTCTTGGTGATAGACACTGATGTCCCCCACCCAGAGTATATTCTGTGCCCTCACTACCCTCAGTGCTTCTTCCAAGTGGTGTTCAACATGGAGGAGTACTGATTCATCAGCTGAAGAGGGCAGTAGTTGGTATCGGCTGGAGGTTTCCGTGACCATGTTTGACCTGATGCCATGAGACTTCATGGGGTCCGGAGTCAATGCTGAGGACTCCCAGCACAACTCCCTCTCGATTGTATACCACTGTGCCGCCACCTTTGCTGGGTCCTGTTGATGGCACAGGACATACCCAGGGATGGTGATGGTGGTATCTGGGACATTGTCTGCAAGGTATGATTCTGTGAGTATGACTACATCAGGCTGTTGCTTGACTGTCTGTGGGACAGCTCTCCCAATTTTGGTACCAGCTCCCAGATGTTAGTAAGGAGGACTTTGCAGGGTCAACAGGGCTGGGTGTGCTGTTGACATTTGCAGTGCCTAGGCAATGCTTGGTGGTCTGTCCGGTTTCATTCCTTTTAGGCTTTTCTTTAGTGGTTTGATACAAACTGAGTGGCTTGCTAGGCCATTTCAGAGGGCATTTAATTGTCAGCCATATTGCTGTGGGTCTGGAGTCACATGTAGGCCAGAACAGGTAAGGACAGCAGATTTCCTTCCCTAAAGTGAACCAGATGGGCTTTTATGACAATCGACAATGGTTTCATGGTCACCATTACTGAGGTTAGTATTTTTTTAAATTTATTAATTGAATTTAATTTCCACCAGCAGCCATGGTGGGATTTGAACCCATGACCCAGAGTATTAGCCAGGGCTTCTGGATTACTAGTGCGGTGACATTAACACTACGCCACCACCTCCCCGATGTATGCAACTTTAGCAATTCATCATTAGAAATTGTTATACTAATACAAACCTCTGGGAAATGATCTAACGGATGTATAATTAACAGACAATGCACAAAGTGACATGTTTAGAACAATATGACAACTTATTGATGTAAAATGTGGGCTGAGATAATCATGAGCCCTTCAAGCCATGCGGCCTATCATACCAGATGTACTGTAACATTCCAATGTATATTCCATTAACATGTTGTGACACGTTGACAGACATGTCTATAATGAGCAAATAATTTCAAAGTTGTTATTAACTGAAGGATTTCTTCCACAGGAAGGCAGTGAGTACTGAAAGTGACAATACCATTACGGAACCTTTCTTATTATTAGAAAATACTGTCACTGTGATTAACTGGAATTCCAACACATATGATCAGCCCTTAAATGTTATGAAATCAATGTGGTCCCAAGTTATAGATTGCAGTTTGCTGTACATTGTGCATACAAAAAAGGTAAAATTGTCACAAATTTCTCATTACCAACCACAAGAAAAAAACACAAGATACTCCTGTCATGGAGAATTGGAGGTTATTAAACTTAGAATATTTCACAAGGAAGCCATTCCAATTGAATGCAAAAATGACTTCAAAATCAATCACACATTTGGTTCTATTGATCTTGTTCCCTGACAAATACATTCCATATAAAATTGAAAATAACATGTTGTTCTATTCTCACTATGCCTGCTGTAGTTATCCAGTTATAATGTAGAGTTATAGGGCAAATAAAAGGGGAAATCATTGCAAGTGCTGTACATCTGCAACATCCTAGAAATACACAGTAGCATCTGTAAAGAGAAAAGATAGGTTAACTGGATAGGATAACCCTTTGTTACTATTCGGAGCGGGAGTGGGGTAGTGCCGAGTGAATGTCAGTAGTGATTATGAGAAAAATATCTTAGTTTGGACAGACATATAGAAACTGTAAGAACAGCACCTCAGAGTAAAGTGCCTATGTCTGGGCCCATTCTAGTAGAACCCGGATAGAACATTTGATTTAATTGAAAAACATAGGTTTACAACTTTGTCAAGTGTTCCATTATTTTATGCAGAAGTCTGTGAGGAATCAATTACTGTTGTGCTTGAATGGTCTGTGATGCAGCTTTAAATTGAACTGCTGAAGAAGGCCCTTGGCTTTGTTCACTATGCCTAGAAGACATCAAGACCACCTGTGAATTTGCTCAATCTGTGATTATTTTGGAATATTGACCTTCTCTGTCCAAACAGCTCAGGCGTTCACTTCTGCTAAACAGGCTCATTGGACTTCACTCCCAAATCATGGAAACCTAAAAATTAGTTGCTGCCTCCCCAACTGCTCTCATCATTTATGTGCAGCTTCAATTTATGCTCAGCAGTTTTTTCTGACTTGGTGACTATGTTGGGATTGGCTGAAGAAAAGTGACATTCACAAAAAATTTTTTTTAAATCACTGCACTGTCTATGCACTATCCCCAGTGCTTTAGAAACTTTTTGGCTTGCCTCCAAATGGCTTTTGGGGTTTGTTCAGTGACTAATTGAGTGATACTTGATGGAAACGTACAAGATCCTGAGGGGTCCTGACAGGGTGGATGTGGAAAGGATGTTTCCCCCTGTGGGAGAATCTATTTATTTTTTTATTTAGAGATACAGCACTGAAACAGGCCCTTCGGCCCACCGAGTCTGTGCCGACCAACAACCACTCATTTATACTAACCCTACAGTAATCCCTTATTCCCTATCACCTACCTACACTAGGGGCAATTTACAATGGCCAATTTACCTATCACCTGCAAGTCTTTGGCTGTGGGAGGAAACCGGAGCACCCGGGGAAAACCCACGCATTCACAGGGAGAACTTGCAAACTCCACACAGGCAGTACCCAGAATCGAACCCGGGTCCCTGGAGCTGTGAGGCTGCGGTGCTAACCTCTGCGCCACTGTGCCGCCCCATCTAGAACTAGGGGTCACTGTTTAAAAATAAGGGGTCAGCTATTAAAGACAGAGATGAGGAGAAAGTATTTCTCTAAGAAGGTCGTGAGTCTTTGGAATTCTCTTCCTCAAAAGGAGATCCTTTGAGTATTTTTAAGGCAGAGGTAGATAGATTCTTGATAAGCAAGGGGGCGGAAGGTTATTGGAGGTAGGTGGAATTGTGGAGTAATCAGTTTAGCCATGAACTTATTGAATGGCAGAGCAGGCTCGAAGGGCCGAGTGGCCTCCTCCTGCTCCTAATTTGTATGTTCGTATGTGTGATACAAACTGAGAAGGTCCCAGGTTTGATTCCTGGTATGTGATGAGCTAACTGATCTCAGCCAAGAGGACAGGAAGGGCACTACAACTGACTCAATGTTCCTGTATTAGGAAGGCAGAAGATTGCCCAAAGTTCCTATTCCTGATCTCTATCTAGAAGACCTTGATGGAAGTACTTGTGTGTAGTTGTTGCATGAGGTCAGAGTTTAGCTGCAGTGCGTGCGATATCAAATAGCCTGTTGACACGCAATGTCAACAACACTTAGATATGGCTAATAGCCACATGGGCAACCTGTGTACCTTATAACATCTCTCAAAATGTCCATAAGAGAATAATTGTGAAATAGAAAGATTTATTATGTATGCTAACATGGAAGCCATTTTGCACATGGCAAGATCCCACAAAGAGCAATAGTGTCAGTTAATATGCTTTTGGTGATGTTGATTGAGGGAGTAATGTGGGCCCAGACACTCAGAAACTCCCTGTCCTTTTCCTATTTGCATCATCTGTCTGAACAGGTATAGGAGGAATAAAAACAGGAAATACTGGAAATGCTCAGCAGGTCTGTCAGCACCTTTGGAGGGAGAAACAGAGTTAACGTTTCAGGTCGATGACTCTTTGTCAGAACTGGAACGCTCATAGGTGTAACAGTTTTTAAGCCAGGCAGGGAAAGGGAAGGGGAGGGGAGGGAAGGGGAGGAAAAAATGGGAAAGCAGAATCATCACCAACAGCTGCAGTTCAAAAACAAAAAAAAGGGAACAGAGGTTATGATCTGAAATTGTTAAACTCTATCTTGAATCATGTAGGCTATGAAGTGCCTCGTTGAAAACTGAGGTATTGTTCCAAGAGATAGGTGAGGCAGGGTCACCGGGGCCAGTCTGGAAGGCCCCAGTGAGGGGGGATTGGGGGCTGGTCTTGCAGTCCAGGGGCAGGTGTGTCCCGGGGGGTCAATTGGTTCCTGGTGGGGGTCCTCCATGAGCCACAAATTGCCCAAGGAGGAAGAACTACACTGCCACCCCCGAAGCCCCCAGGCTTACATTCAGTTTCATTGGCAAGTGTAGGAGGCCGAGGACAGAAAGGTCAGAGTGGGATGGGGTGGAGAATTAAAATGACAAAAGACAAGAAGGTCAGGGTCAAACTTCAGACCGAACACAGGTGTTCCAATTTTAGATCAAATTTTGATTCTGCTTTTCCTATTCACACCTCCTCTGGACACATTTTTCTATCTTTACTTGTCCCGTTACCATCTGTTTTTGCCTTGCACCATCATTCCTTATGCCATTTAATCTCTCCTGCCATCCAACCTATCACAGACCTTCCCTTTTGTTCTTTCCTTCCCTCCCCACTTTCCCTGCCTTGCTTAAAAACTGTTACACCTCTGGGTAATTCTAGTTCGAAGGATCATTGACCTGAAATGTTGGGCTGGATTTTGAGTAGGAGGCCAAAAAGGCAGAGGGAACCCCTCCTTTGCATTTTCACACCCCCCTTTAAAGACAGGGATCCCACCTCCATGAGCTGCCAGCCAATCAGTGCGGTGGCAGCTCAGCAGTGACGGCAGTGTCACTGGGAGCACTGGAACCCTGGACAAGAGGGAGGTGGGGCAGGGTCACTGGGGCCAGATGGTAGATCCCACGAGGGCGGGTGGGGGGTGGTCATGCAGTCCAGAGAGTGGGGGGTCCCGGGGGGTGTGAATTGGTTTCCAGCGGGGGTCCTCCATAGGCCACAAATTGCCCGAGGAGGAGGGACATCCCCCAAACCCACAGGGAGTGCGCCACATGTTACAAAGTGACCTCCCCGCATGGCAGAGTCCCCCTTCCACCCCCACCCCCCCCCACCCCCGCCACTGTTAAGCTCCTCGTGGCGGCGAGAAGAGACCCTTAATTGGCTATTAATAGGCCACTTAAGGGCCTGAATTGGCTTCTGGGCAGGAAGGACGTTGTTGACCTATTCCACCCCCCGGGAAGATTGCTGGGTGAAGTGGAGGTGAAGGACTCTCTGCCCCACCACCCACCCACCACCTGTCGCGATACTCCCTGCCCCCACCCCCGACCTCCGAGCCCACCTCTTGGGCCACACAATATCCAGCCCTTGTATTGACATCTCTCATAGAACCATATGGTGAAAGATACGGGTATGTTCCAGGCCTAATGCAAACGTTTGGTCAATCTGACCTTACTAAACCGATATGCAAAAGACATAAATACCCAGAGAAAAGTGAGCCTCTGACCTGCCTTGTTGGCTTTTCCAGTGTGTGCTGACTGTTTGCATGACTTCGAGAGAAAGCTGTTCCCATTCTTGGCTGGGGCAGAGATCACATAATATCGAATCATAGTTACAGCACAGAAGGAGGCCATTCGGCCTGTCATGTCTCTGCTGGCTCTCCGAAGGAGCAATTCACCAAGTGCCACTCCCTTGCCTTCTCCCTGTAGCACTGCACACTCTTCCTTTCAGGTAACAGTCCAATTCCTTCCTGAAGGCCTCAATTGAACCTGCCTCCACCATACTCTCAGGCAGTGCATTCCAGATCCTAACCACTCGCTGCGTGAAAAAGCTTTTCCTCATGACGCCATTGCTTCTTCTGCCAATTACCTGAAATCTGTGCCCTCTGGTATAAAAGGTAAGTGGATTTACAATTAACATTCTCATGGTCAAAGTGATCTCCTGGACTGGTTTAGATTGTTTGAGAAGGCTGGAGAAGAATTTTCCAGATAGTCCCCCAAAACACCCCACATTGGGCCTGTTTTTTAAAGATTTTTGTCTCTCCCAGGAGATTGCATAGGGATTAGGAAGGATCTATGCTCCAGGCACTATGACCATGGAACAGACTTCAAGGATGGGCTGCTTTTTTTCTCCCTGTCATTTTTGTATGTTTGCATTCTCACTATGACATTTCCAAACTCAATGCTGTCGTCACTTAAACTCATTCCATTCATTAGAATTACATTTATGTTTGAAGAGAGCGACAGTTTTTCTTCTTTAACGCAAAATTGATAATTTTACACTTTGCACTTCTGATACGTCAGCCACCATAACAGATTGGAAATTTGGCAACATGCTGCACATGATTTTCCAACTCTTTAACTGAATTAATTTCCTCATTTTTCATAACTGTGTGTCCTTGTACCAAACACCATTGACTGCCATGAGGTGCGGGGGTCGGGGTGGGGGGGGTTTGGTGGGGAGCAGGGGGGCAGTGCCGGGGATCGTCTTTTCTTATAGGTTGCCATCATTGTCACTCTGCTGGTGAAAGTGTGGAATTTGCTGAAATGTGACTTTTCCTCCAACTTTCTCTCCCTCTTGGTCAGGAAGTATAGATTAATGCTCAAGAATTTCCCACAGTAATACTGCTAAGATTGGAAACTTTTTGGTGGGTGACACTGTAAGAATGAACTCACATCTTACCAGTCTCAACACCCAGTACATTATTATAAAATTCCAGTTTGTTTCCATATGTTTAGCTAAGTAAGGTGTTTAATAACTACATCCTGTTTATAAGAACAATTTGCTTCACAGGTAAGAATAGGATGTTCTTGTTCCAATGCTCCACTGTGTTTGTGAAAGATTGTTGAATGTTTACAACCACTCTTTTAGGTGCTCAATCACAGCAAGTCTGTCCAGACCTTTTCGAAGACAAGCTTACCTACCTGGATTGTCCCCGGAGCTGGACCATAGCATCATCACTCAACAGCCTTTGTATTGGAAAAGAAATGTTTTGACAAGAAATAAAGGAGCATTGGCAATGATTAATTCAATGTGTAATATCACAGAATGGTCGGATTATTTTCTGATTTCTGGATCAGATCCTATCTTACAAAGGTTGTAGATTTTTCTTTCTTAAAAAAAAGATGTTCACATCCCTCTTTTTTGTAATTTATTTTTGCACCTCCAGTCCATTTCTCTTTTCTGCCCTCCATATAGTCCAAGGATGTTCAGCCCAAATACTTCTCTGGACGTATATCTGCTGATAGTACTGGTGACTACGAACGTCTTCATAACCGTCATTACGATTTTGTTTCATTTATTTTATCTAATTTTCTCTCCAGCCTTCTTCAATTTTTATAAATGTCAAAAATGGAATTTCAATTCCTACTTAGCAAAACACCAAATGTTTCTTTTGATTCTCATGATTATAAACTGTGGCTCCTTTATCAACCAAAAGAATAGAGGGGGCTATTTTCATACAACCAGGCATGAAGACGCGTTAGACAGTTATAAGATAGTATTAGTTAGTAGATAGACTTACTGCTTGGCTATTAATGAATGCAACGTATTCTGATATATCTTCACTTTACACCACAGAACTGAATTGTCAACTGAGGAGCAGGTGGATATGGTGGTCGGCAAGCTGGTTTTCAAGATATGAATGTTAAAGCAATAACAGGATGTGCTCAATGCTTTGCCGTGGTGCATATTGGTTAGTTGGAGTTATGAACTGAACCACATAGACAAAGAACATTCTCAGATCTAGATGGTTCCCCAAGCAGACTATCAAACTCATTTTGAAAGCCTCATCGCCAGAACTTTCAAATAAGCACCAAGACATAGCCTGGCAGGCAGTGAGAAGGGTCCTCCCTGTCAGATCCTTCCTACATGCCCGGAGTCTCCCCACCTCCGCTCGCTGCCCTTGAGGCAGCTGCAGTGGGGAAGAAACCATCATCCACCTTTTTATGGAATGTGCCTTTGCAAAGCTGGTCTGGAAACAGATGCAGTGGTATTTGTCGAGGTTCACCCCGTGCAGCTCCGTAATGCAGGACTCTGTGCTCGACGGGCTGTTCCCAGGGACAAACACTGGGATAAACATCAACTGCTGTTGGAGGACTATCAACTCAGTGAAAGACGCACTTTGGTCTGCCCGAACGTTGCTGGTCTTCCAGTGCAAAGGGTTATCCTCAACTGAGTGTTGCAGACTCCAAGTTTCAGGACTATGTGCTGAGGAACGCACTAAAGCTTGGGACAGCCACTTAAAGGCTCAATGGGGAAAGGCCACTGTGTAAGGTCCTCCTGCCAGAGTATACCAAGGGGCTGGAATCCGTGTACAATCCCTTTGGGCTGTATGCACCAGAGAATGTTTTTGGTATGTAATGGAAAGGTACAGTGTAAATATAACTTGGAATGGCAAGAGTAGTGAGGCACCTCATGTTCTGTATTGAAAGAAACTGATCTTTATTGTACTTTATGAAATGCCAAGAGAATTGTTTTGTAATGTAATTTTGCAAATTTTATGAATAAAGTATATTTTGGGGAAAAAAGGTGTTACAATTACCCTCAGCATCCTTGGGCTAGGAACAATAAAATCTCCAAGGTTTCTGGTTCTAATTGTTGTAATGTGCACAAGTGTGGACATCTGGAGTAGCCAAGAACAGACTTGGCCAAGAAACCTACCCACAGTTGAATATCCTGCCAATGTCAACATTCACTGTTTAGACTCACATGAAGAATGCCTACTAGGGGACAGGAGGGTGGTTGTAGTATAAGGGCCTGGAAGGGTTAATGTTTGAGACAGTGAGAGTAAACCCCTTCCACTGCAGTGATGATGATGTAATAGTCACATGGGTATTAGGCTGCAAAGAAGCTAGATGCAACATGAGGTGTGCTGGCTGGACAGGGCTTGTGGAGAGTGTAAATAGTTATATCTGTATATAATAAAAGAGTTATTTTCTAGCCCTACAAAGAACCCAAGACTTCTGTAAAAAAGAAAACACTCAATCTATACTATAACAATGCATTGGTAGACAACTAAAGAATTTAAAGAAAAATACTTGCTGGTACAGTATAGCCTGAAGACTGAAGAAAACTGCTTACCTGCAGAAGAGGCTGTGAAGTGCTCCAGAGCTGCTCCGACACGAACAGTCGGGGAGACAGCGCACAGAAATACAGGCTGCACCACAGAAGCATGGTGGCCTGCAAGACGAATCCAGCAATTGGGCAAGTCACAGTACCGATGGTCGGATGTTGGGTAAGAAGCCTTTTGAAAAGGTTGCAGTAATTTTCTAACAGCATTCCGCACAGAAAGAAAAAAAAATGGGGAAAAAAACAAATCCCGAACTCAGGCTGAACATGAGGGTGAGGAGCGGGAAAACCCGGATAAAGTGCAGGAACTGCTGAAGAGCAGAAAACCCCCGAAAAAGTGTCAGAACTGCCAAAGAGCAGAAACAGCTGAAAAAGCATGGGAACTCCTAAAAGAGAGGGGACACCTCCATTAAAGCAAGAGGGAATAGCTGATGAGTCCTTGTCAGACCTCTTGCAGTCCTAAGATGACTTTAAACTCAAGAAAGCGATTCATATGGTGCAACAGGCAGATGTCCGAAGACAAAACAGAACTACTCTGAGCCCTGAAGAGAGACCTTGGGTCAGAAAAAAATCTAATGATGGTTCAATTCCTGAAACCCAAGATGGAAAAGCTATCTCCGGATAAGAAGGGTCACAAAGGTGCAGACTGGCACATTTCAAGGTCCAGGACCACGTGCTAAGGAACACACTAAACTGCAAAGGCTCAATAGGGAAAGACCACTGTGTAAGGTCCTCCTGCCATAGTATACTGAGGGTCTGGAACACAGGTAAAACCCCTCAGGCTGTATGCACCAAAATGTTTTTTGCTATGTAATGCCAATGTACATTGCATTTAAAATGGAATGGCAAGAATTGTGAGGCACTTCATGTTTTCTGTATCGAAGAAATCTGATCTCTATTGCACTTTCCGAAATGTGAAATTTGAACTGTTTTGTAATGTATTTTTGCAATTTTTTATGAATAAAGTATATTTTTGAAAAAAAAAGGGACACACAGGTGAGAGGGTGCAAGACACCATGAAACCGTGCCAGCACTGTGGAGCCAGAGAGACCACAGACATGATCAGTGTCCTGCTAATAAAGTGGAATGTTTTAATTGCAAAAAGACAGGCCACTTCAGAAAGATGCGCCGGGGCAAGATCTCGTCTCTCAAAGTTACAAAACAAAAAGCCTTCACACATAGAGTGGTGAATGAGGTGGAACAATTCCCATGGATGATAAACCAGGAGACTTCCTAGGGGAAATTAACAACCCCAATCAAGGATTTTGGATGACAGACATCTATGTGAATGGACATATTACTAATTTCAAATTGAACAGAGGTGCAAGGGTCACAGTTCTGTCAGACCAAGAGCCATGGTTGATGAGTCATTGCCTACAATCAGTGGACACACAGTTGTATGGTCCAGGAGGGATCCAACTGAAGGTGAAGGGTATGCTTCAAGCAACTCTCCAATATAAAGGAAGACAGATTGTGGAAACCCTATATGTTTTGAAAAACTAAGAAATTTCTCTGTTAAGCAGAAAAGCATGCTTAGACCTACATCTACTTGAAATGGGACAGGGGGGACAGAGCGTTTAACAAAATTTGTACATTGGCAAATATTGCAGGGAATAGAGGTAAAAAATGAAATTAAAGTTCCTTTATCTGAATTCACGAAGCATCTGTAATACGACAGATGAACTAATGGCACGAATAGAGGTAAATGATCTAGATCTAATTGCCATTACTGAGACATGGTTACAAGAAGATCAAGGTTGAGAAATAAATATTCCAGGGTACACAATATTTCGGAGAGACAGACAGAATGGCAAAGGAGGAGGGGATAGCCCTGATAGTAAAGGATGGCATAAGAACATTAATAAAAAGGGATCTGGCCTCAGAAAATCATGAAGTAGAATCAGTTTGGGTGGAAATTAGGATTAGCAGGAGTCAGAAAAAATTAGTGGGAGTAGGTTACAGGTCCCCTAACAGTAGTTATGTTTTTTTGAGATACAGCACTGAAACAGGCCCTTCGGCCCACCGAGTCTGTGCCGACCATCAACCACCCATTATATTATTGGACAGAACATTAAATGGTAAATTATTGAAGCATGTAAAAAAGGTAATGTATTAATTGTGGGGGACATAAATCTGCATATAGACTGGGACAATCAAATTGGCAACAGTGGTCTAGAAGAGAAATTGGTAGAATGCTTTTGTGACAGCTTCTTGGGGAAATATGTTGTAGAAGCAGCTAGGGATAAAGTTATCTTAAATCTCATATTGTGTAATGAAGCAGGGTTAATAAGCAATGTCATAGTAAAAGATCCACTGGGAAATAGCGATCATAATACCATTGAATTTCATGTTAAGTTTGAAAGTGACACAATTCAATCACAAACAATAATCTTAACCTTAAACAAAGCCAATTACGAAGGTGAGGGGAGAACTGGCTAAAGTTAATTGGGTAAATAGACTGGACAGTATGGCGGTAAATGGACAGTGGGAAAAATTTAAAGAACAGTTCAAAGGGTTCAACAAAAGTACATTCCGTTCAAAAACAAAAACTCATCCAAAAAGACCCATCCGCAGCTCACTTAGGAAGATAAGGAGAGTATTAGACTAAAAGAAAAGGCTTACAATGTTGCAAAAACCAATAGCAAGTCTGAGGATTGGGAGTGTTTTAGAAGCCAGCAAAGAGCCACCAAAAAGTTAACAAAAAGGGAAAAGATAGAATGAGAACAAACTAGCCAGCAATATAAAAACAGATTGTAAGAGCTTTTATAAGTACATAAAAAGGAAGAGAGTAGCTAAAGTAGACGTTGGTCCCTTAGAGGTAGAGACAGGAGAAATCATCATGGGGAATGAGGAAATGGCAGAAGCATTGAACAAATATTTTGTGTCTGTGTTCACAGTAGAAGACACAAGTTCCATACCAGAAATAGGCAGTAACCAAGGGGCTAAAAAGAGTGAGGAAATTAAGGATATTGATATCCGTCGAGAAAATGTATTGGAGAAACTTGAGGCACTAAAATCTGACAAGTCCCCGGGACCAGATGGCCTACATCCTAGGTTTCTAAAAGAGATAGCTGCAGAGATAGTGGATGTGCTGGCTATGATTTTCCAGAATTCCTTAGATTCAGGAATGCTCCCGTCAGATTGGAAGTTGGCAAATGACGCCGCTTTTCAAGAAAGGAGGTAGAAAGAAAACAGGGAACTACAGGCTAGTTAGCCTAACATTAGTCATTGGGAAGATGCTGGAAACTATTAAAGAAGTCTTAACATTGCACTTGGAAAAGCATAGTATGATTTGAACAAATCAGCATGGTTTTACTAAAGGGAGATCCTTTATTAGATTTTTTGAGGATGTAACTAGTAGGGTAGATAAAGGGGAACCAGTAGATGTAGAAACCTGGATTTTCAAATGGCGCCACAAAAATGATTAATAGGTAAGATAAGGGCTCATATTAGCATGGAAGGAGTTAGAAGCACCATGAGAAGTGCTAGCTAGAGACCCTAATGGAGAGTGTAAATAGAATAGAAATATAAATAAAGAGTTGATGTTCAGCTATCCAAAGACTCTGAGACCATTGTGAAGAACACTATAGTTATGCTACCAACAGCATACAACTTAGAAACAGCAATATACAACAGTTTCCATAATCTGTCTTCCTTTATTTTGGAGAGTTGCTTGAAGCTTACCTTTCACCTTCAGTTGGATCCCTCCTGGACCATACAACTGTGTGTCTGCTGGTTGTGTGTACCTTCTTATCCGGAGATAACTTTTCCATCTCCGACTTTAGGAACTGAACCGTCATTGGATTTTTTCTGATCCAAGGTCTCTCTTCAGGCCTCAGAGTAGCTCTGTTTTGTCTTCGAACTTTTGCCTGGTGTACCATCTGAATCGCTTTCTCGAGTGTGTGGTCGTCTTTGGACTGCAAGAGGTCTGACAAGGACTCATCAGCTATTCCCACTACTTATTCGGACCCTGATCAGCTCAGACTTCAGTTCTCCATACTCACATCCCTCAGCCAATCTGTACAAATCATTAATGAAAGCATCCATGGATTCACCCATCTTCTGGACTCACTTATTAAATTTTGCTCCTTCTGGGATCTTATAACGTTTTAAATTGAAATATTTGTGGAATGGTTGTAACGTGTTCAAATTTGTCTGAAATTTCATTCATGCCTTGCCTTACGATCACGTCATCAGCAATTGCACCCATGGAGTATAAAAGAGTATTAACTTGCTCAGCCTCTGATTTAGTGTGTAGCTGAGAAGCTATTCTAAATCTTAGGAATCTTTTCTCCACACTGACCAATTCTGTATCTGATTGGGTCCTTCCCAATTCTGGAAGCTTTCAGGCATCATATGTTTCAAATCCATGCTTTGCTAGATTTTTTTAATTCAGGGTTCTCCCTTTTCTTTAAGAAATTTTATTCTTTCTTTTAGGCTTGCTAGTTGTAATGGAGGTGTCCCTGCTCTTTTCGGGAGTTCCCGCACTTTTTGGGGATTTCCCGTTCTTCTTGGGAGTCCCCGTGCTTTTCAAGGGTTTCCTGCTCTTCGCCCTTGCAGACAGCCCAAGTAAATGTATTGGGTCTTTTTTTTTCCTTTCTGCGCAAAGTGTGCCATTAGAAAATTATTTCACCTTTTTCAAAGGATTTCTTACCAAATCCCCAACCGTCGTACCATGACTTGCCCAATCGCTGGATTCAGGATTTTGCTCGCAGACCACCATGCTTCTGTGTTGCACCCTGAATGCTTGCATGGCTGACTCACCAACTGTCCATCCCTTCCTTCGGCTATGGAGCAGCTCTGGAGCTTGTTGCCATCTCCCTTCCAGATCTGCCGTCTTCTTGGCGCTATTCTACAAGGTGAAGTCTTGAGAGAGCAGGAAAGACGCCATGAAATACGTGCAAGGGAGGCATGAGATGCCCTGATATAGTCACGTTTCCTGTGAGCCTTACCATCTTCTGGAACTGCAACAATAACACCTTATCTTTAAGCAGCCTTGTTGTTGCCTCCTTCCTTCTACACTGCAGCACCCACGTGCACTTTGCACAGTGGCAAGGCCAAAACATTGAGCACTTGGGGCTTGTCCCTCACTTCAAGCCCCTTGGGAGGAAGAGTTTAATGAATTCCCAAAGGGCATCAACAATAGAAAGGAGGCATAGTGAGTGACATCATGGTTTATTCCATATCACACCAACCGCACTACTACCCATCTTGACTGTATCTTCACCTGTGATCTCCTAAGGGCATCTATGTGCTCTTACATGGTGCACCCCCTGCGCTGTCAGCTGAGGTGGAGGCAGGCTGCTGACCTTGCTGCCCCTGGCTCAAGATGAGCTTGGCGACCCTCCCTTGGCTGCCTGAGGCCTGGAGGGCCCTGGCACACTGAGGGCATCCTGTACAGGTGCAGGGACCACTTCAGTCATCAGGAATGATGGAGGCACTGGTGTCACTGGCAGAGGGGCTTTGGAGCTACTGCCCACACCAGGAAACCCCGAGAGGAGCCCCAAGATGCAGCAGCCAGCCATTCCTCCCCCCTTATAAGGCATACTTGTACCTCCCTGCTGACCTGAGAGGAACGTGGACCTGGTGGAGACTCCAGGTGCCTCGTCCCCCTCCTGCCTTGCCACTGCTGCATGGAGCTCATGGACAATGTGATGGCGTATAGGTCTGCACACATTTCCAGCAGCCACTGATTGGTCTGCTGGACCTAGTTCTCCCTGAGAGTCACCAATCTCTCAATGGAGGAAGCCAGACGCGCAATCGGCAGAGACAGTGCAGCACCCGAGGTATGGATGAACTCCTCCATTGTCCGTGCTTGTGTACACATTGCCTCTGGCATCTCTGCCAGATATTGCCTCACCTCTTGCTGAAACTGTAGCATTTCCCGTGTTGCCGCTGACACCAGAGGCACATCATCAGCCTGCGGCTCAGCATGGGCCTGGCCTCCCACAGTCCTCTGAATGCCAGTGGCCTCAGCTGTCATCATAGCCTCTGTCAGCTGCCCTGGTGCGGCTGTTCTCTGATCACCAGGTTGTGTGCCCGAATCTAAACACGACCGAATAACCACCGACGTGAGAGTATCTGCACTGTTGGAGGGTTGGGGGAATGATATGATGGTGCAGCCTCTGAGGATCCTTCCTCCTCCTCGGAGGTAGCCATTTGTCCCCCAATCTCTCCATCTCCTCTCTCTCATCGTTCTTCTTGACCTGCATGAGAAAACAGAGACATCATAGGATTAGGGGCTGCCCATCATGACATTCCAACCACCCCTACTGTGCAGCTCCATTTATTCAGTGGTGAACAGATAAGCAGCATGGCTCGCTTGCACAGATACACCCTTGTGCCCCAGGACATGCTCACTCACTCTCTTGGGTAGGCACCCCTGCCTCATTATCAGTTGTGGAGCAGCTGCCTTGCTGCCCTGCCAGTTCCATGGCCTCCTTCTCCATCATGGTGAGGACATGGAGATAAGTCATTCTACTGCTGGTCTTGGAATACTCCTTCCTATGTGCGCCGTCTTTTCCTGCAGACGCAATGATGGACAAAGTTAGTCTCCCCACGGGGAAAAGCCCCAGACCTCTGATGGTGATAATACAGAGGGCCATGATGGGGTCATACTTATGCTTGCTGCATGTGGGCCCTCTCAAGGGACTGTGTAGGGGTTAACATGACTGGCGTGCGCCCCACATCGAAATGCAACCCAGCCACAGGTATCATGTCCTTCTGCCCTTCCCCAATGAACATGACTGGGTGGCCACTCCCTTAAACACAAATGCTCCCTCTCACTGAGCCACATGCAATGCCCAAAGGGTCCAAGGTGTGTGAAGTTCTCACCTTAGCTGCCCGGATCAGGTCATTGACCCGCTTGCTGCACTGGATCCATATCTTGGGGGTGACCCCACGGCTGCTGACCTCCTATGCGATCTCTAACCAGGCTTGCTTGGTCAGGTGGGCAGATCTCCTCCTCCCGTCGCTGGAGAAGAGGACCTCCCGCCTTTCCATTACAGCCTGGAGGAGAACCTGCAGGGAGGCATCACTGAACTGTCGGGCCAGCAGGTGTCTTCCTTTAGCCATGGCCAGTGCAGACTCAGGATTAGTAACTTGCCTGTTATGCAACACAGGCAGCAAACCAGGTCCAGGGACTGTGAAGGCAGCAGACAACCATGGACCACCCGGCACCGACCATGGCACCGGAAACATCAATGGCACACCCTGCCCTGTCGACCCTGCTGAGTTCTCCTCACAACCATCTGGTAACGTGCTAAAATTGGGAGAGCTGTTGCACAGACTAGTCAAGCAACACCTTGACATGGTCATACTCACCGAATCATACCTTATGCCAATGTCCAAACACCTGCATGACCATTCTTGGGTATGTCCTGTCACTGGCAAGCAGACCCATCAGAGGTGGTGGCTCAGTGGTATATTGGGGTGGGGGTGGGGTGGAAGGGAGTGACCTTGGGAGTCCTCAACATTGACTCCAGACCCCAAGAGGTCTCAATGGTATTACGTCAAACATGGTCACGGATACCTCCTGCTGATTACCACATACTAATCTCCCTCAGTTGATGAATCAATACTCCTCCATATTGACCACCACTTGAAAGAAACACTGAGGTTAGCTAGGGCACAGAATATACTCTGGGTGGGGGACTTCAATGTCCATGACCAAGAGTGGCTCACTGGAACCACTACTGACCAAGCTGGCCAAGTCCTGAAGCAGTATTGGGCCTGCGACAGGTGGTGAGGGAACCAATGAGAGGGAAAACTTACTTGGCCTTGCCCTCACCAGTATACCTGCTGCCGATGCCTCGGTCCATGACAGTATTGGTAGGAGTGACCACTGCACAGTCCTTGTGAAAACTGACCCGACTTCATAATGAGGATACTGTCCATCGTGTTCTGTGGCACTACCACCGTGCTAAATGGGACAGATTCAGAACAGATCTAGCAGCTCAAAACTGGGCATCCATGAGGCGCTGTGGACTATCAGCAGAATCGTATTCAATCTGTAAACTCATGGCCAGGCATATTCCTCACTCCACCATTACCATTAAACCAGGGGATCAACCCTGGTTCAGTGAATAGTGCAGCAGGGCATGCCAGGAGCAGCACCAGGCATACCTAAAAATGAGGAGTCAATCTGGTGAAACTACAACCCAGGACTACTTGCATGCCAAACAGTGGAAGCAGCATGTGATAGACAGGGCTAAGCAATCCCACAACCAACGGGTTAGATCTAAGCTTTGCAGTCCTGCCACATCCAGTCATGAATGGTGGTGGACAATTAAGCAACTAACTGTATGTGGAGGCTCCAAAAATATACCCATCCACAATGATGGGGAAATCCAGCATGTCACTGCAAAAGAAAAGGTTGAAGTATTTCTAACCATCTTCAGCCAGAAGTACCAGGTGGATGCTCCACCTTGGCCTCCTCCTGAGATCCCCAGCATCATAGATGCCAGTCATCAGACAATCCGATTCACTCCATGTGACATCAAGAAATGGCTGAAGGCACTGGATATAGCAAAGGTAATGGTTGTGATAGCATCCCGACAGTAGTACTGAAGACTTGTGCTCCAGAACTAGTCGCACCCCTAGCCAAGCTGTTGCAATACAGCTACAACACTGGCATCTACCCAACAATGTGTAAAATTGGCAGGTATGTCCTGTCCACAAAAAGCAGGACAAATCCAATCCGATCAATTACTGCCCCATCAGTCTACACTCAATCATTAGCAAAGTGATAGAAGGTACCGTTGATAGTGCTATGAGGTGGCACTTACACAGCAATAACCTGCTTACCGATGCTCAGTTTGGGTTCTGCCAGGGCCACTTGTCTCCAAGACTCATTACAGCCTTGGTCCAAACACAGGCAAAAGAGCTAAATTTAAGAGGTGAGGTGAGACTGACTGCTCTTACCATCAGGGCAGCATTTGACCAAGTGTGGCATCAAGGAGCCCTAGCAAAATTGAAGTCACTAGGAATCAGGGGGAAAACTGGTGAAGGCAAACCTAGTACAAAGGAAGATGGTTGTGGCTGTTGGAAGCCAAACATCTCAGCCACAGGACATCATCTCAGGATAGTATCCTAGACCCAACTATCTTCAGCTGCTTCATCAATGCTTCATCATCCCTCCATCATAAGGTCAGAAGTGGGGATGTTTGCTGATGATTGCGCCATTCGCGATTCCTCAGATACTGAAGCAGTCCGTGTCCAGATGCAGCAAGACCTGGACAACATTCAGGCTTGGGCTGATAAGTGGCAACTATCATTTGTGCCACTCAAGTGCCAGGCATAACGATCTCCAACTAGAGAGAATATAACCATCTTCGCTTGGCATTTAACGGCCTTACGATCGCTGAATTCCCCCATTGTCAGCATCCTGGGTGTTACCATTGACCAGAAACCTAACTAGACCAGCCGTATAAATATTGTGGCTACAAGAGCAGGTCAGAGGCTGGGAATTCTGCAGCGAGTAACCCATCTCCTGATTCCCCAAAGCCTATTCACCATTTACAAGGCACAAGTCAGGAGTGTGATGGAATACTCTCCACTTGCCTGGATGGGTGCAGCTTCAACAACACTCAAGAAGCTCAACACCATCCAAGACAAAGCAACCTGTTTGATGGGCACCCCATCCACCACCTTCAACATTCACTCCCTTCACCACTAACGCACAGTGACAGCAGCATGTACCATCTACAAGATGCACTGCAGCAACTCACCAAGCCTCCTTCAATAGCACCTTCCAAACCCGCGACCCCAACCACCTAGAAGGACAGGGCAGCAGACGCATGGGAAAACCTCCAACTGCAAGTTTCCCTCCAAGTGACACACTATCCTGACTTGGAACTGTATCGCCGTTCCTTCACTGTCGCTGGGTCAGAAAACCTGGAACACCCTTCCTAACAGCGCTGTGGGTGTACCTACACCAGATGGACTGCAGCGGTTCAAGAAGGCAGCTCACCACCACCTTCTCAAGGGCAATTAGGGATGGGCAACAAATGCTGGCCTATCCAGTAACACTCATATCCCATGAAAGAATTAAAAAAAGGATGTGAATGCAGCAGACAAGGTCCAGGGGGAACAGAGGGCAATCAGGAAAGCTTTTTTTCCATCCAGGAAGGAGTGAATGCAGGGCTGGCAGCCTTTCAAATATGGAGCCAGCACCTGCCATTGCTTGAAATGATGGTGCCATTGGCGTTCCCTTCCCTGCCTCAGGCCCTTGATTGCACAGGCCCCACGATTCCCCATCCTTAATTGGCTGGCTGCCACATGATCATGGTCAGCCGGCTGCATTTTGCTTGTGCAGCGACAGTACCCACTTACAGTGCCAATGCCGAGAGCCGCACTGCCACTTTACAATTTATTTATTTTATTTATTTATAGATACAGCACTGAAACAGGCCCTTCGGCCCACTGGGTCTGTGCAGACCAACAACCACCCATTTATACTTATCCTACATTAATCCCATATTCCCTACCACATCCCCACCATTCTCCCACCACCTACCTACACTAGGGGCAATTTACAATGGCCAATTTGCCTATCAACCTGCAAGTCTTTGGCTGTCGGAGGAAATCGGTGCACCTGGCGGAAACCCACACAGTCACAGAGAGAACTTGCAAACTCCGCGCAGGCAGTACCCAGAACTGAACCTGGGTCGCTGGAGCTGTGAATCTGCGGTGCTCGCCACTGTGCCGCACCAATTCAGTCCATTGTCACAATTTGCCTTACCTCAGGACTGCCTATCTACAGAATCAACTATATTTTGAGCTTTTCGTTGTGACTGTTGACCCCAACCGACTCACTTCAGTCTTGACAGAGATGGGTGACCAATCCATTCTCAAGAGGTGGATCGGTCAGTAAAAGCTTTTCAATAGTTTGTGTGCCTCCATTTTAACAGGATATTTATTTTTAACTCATGTTGGCTGGTAATGCTTGGGAATCCCAGCAGGTAAAAGGAGGCAAGAAGGGCTGGATTCATGAGGTAAGGGTCAATACAGCACTGCGTCTGGGCCAGGAGGAGTAGATGTGTTTCCTCCAGACCCAACAGGTTAACCTCTTTACACATTTCAAAATCAGCCAATGCTCCCCGCTCCCACGATCTCCAACTCCCCCAGTCCCGATATCTGACTCCCCCCAACCCCATCTCCAACTCCCCTGATCTGCGAATCCCCCGACACCCTCGATCTCAGGTCACCTCCATCCAATCATCCCATGATCTCCGACTCCCCCCGACCTCCAACTCCCTTACCCTCAACTATCTCTGATTCCCTTCCTGCCAATCCCGTGATGCTGTTGGGTGGAAAATGTGCTGAAAAACACTTAAACGACATCCTGCAGTTAATTTCAGCAGAATGTCCAGGAAACCCATTCTTCCAAGTTTCCCATACAGATATCCTGACCACACCCGCACCATCACCACCACCCACCACCCACCACCCCGCCTCCCACCCCCAGCTCTGTTCACGGCCTTGAATGAATATGGAGGGCTTTGTTGTTTTGATTGGCAGTCTGCATACCTTGGAAAGGCTTCTTATAACCTTATGTCGTATCATTTGGAATGATCTGTAATTTATTTTCCAGCACCCCAGACGTTCTGAATCTTGCTTGACTGACTCTACAGCAAACTGAATTCTTTTGTGCCTGAAAAGGATATTCTCAGAATGGAGTCGGCACAATGGATGTGGGTTCACACCCAGAATCCACACATGGTAAATTCATGATCTCAGTCAGATTTTCAGGGAACATCCACTGGGAATTTACTTTATGCGTTCTCCTAATAAGCCATTATAACCATGGCAGATGATCGTAGAAATCTGGGATAAACCGCATTAACACCAATCTTCTACCTGAGCTATGGTGGTCAATTCGGAGTCTTTGTCTTTTCTTTTTGGCCTCCTTATCTCGAGAGACAATGGGTAAGCGCCTGGAGGTGGCCAGTGGTGTGTGGAGCAGCGCCTGGAGTGGCTATAAAGGCCAATTCTAGAGTGACAGGCTCTTCCTCAGATGCTGCAGAAAAATGTGTTTGTCGGGGCTGTTACACAGTTGGCTCTCTCCTTGCGCTTCTGTCTTTTATCCTGCCAACTGCTGAGTCTCTTCGACTCGCCACACTTTAGCCCTGCCTTTATGGCTGCCCGCCAGCTCTGGCGAACGCTGGCAACTGACTCCCACGACTTGTGATCAATGTCACAGGACTTCATGTCGCATTTGCAGACATCTTTAGAGCGGAGACATGGATGGCCGGTGGGTCTGGTACCAGTGACGAGCTCGCTGTACAATGTGTCCTTGGGGATCCTGCCATCTTCCATGCGGCTCACATGGCCAAGCCATCTCAAGCGCCTCTGACTCAGTAGTGTGTATAAGCTGGGGATGTTGGCCGCCTTGAGGACTTCTGTGTTGGAGATACGGTCCTGCCACCTGATGCCAAATATTCTCCGGAGACAGCGAAGATGGAATGAATTGAGACGTCGCTCTTGGCTGACATACCTTGTCCAGGCCTCGCTGCCATAAAGCAAGGTACTGAGGACACAGGTTTGATACACTCGGACTTTTGTGTTCCGTTTCAGTGCGTCATTTTCCCACACTCTCTTGGCCAGTCTGGACATAGCAGTGGAAGCCTTTCCCATGCGCTTGTTGATTTCTGCATCTAGAGACAGGTTACTGGTGATAGTTGAGCCTAGGTAGGTGAACTCTTGAACCACTTCCAGAGCGTGGTCACCAATATTGATGGATGGAGCATTTCTGACGTCCTGTCTCATGATGTTTGTTTTCTTGAGGCTGATGGTTAGGCCAAATTCGTTGCAGGCAGCCGCAAACCTGTCGATGAGACTCTGCAGACACTCTTCAGTGTGAGATGTTAAAGCAGCATCATCAGCAAAGAGGAGTTCGCTGATGAGGACTTTCCGTACTTTGGACTTCGCTCTTGGACAGGCAAGGTTGAACAACCTGCCCCCTGATCTTGTGTGGAGGAAGATTCCTTCTTCTGAAGACTTGAACGCATGTGAGAGCAGCAGGGAGAAGAAAATCCCAAAAAGTGTAGGTGCGAGAACACAGCCCTGTTTCACGCCACTCAGGATAGGAAAGGGGACTGATGAGGTGCCGCTATGTTGAATTGTGCCTTTCATATTGTCATGGAATGAGGTGATGATACTTAGTAGCTTTGGTGGACATCCAATCTTTTCTAGTAGTCTGAAGAGACCACGTCTGCTGACGAGGTCAAAGGCTTTGGTGAGATCAATGAAAGCAATGTAGAGGGGCATCTGTTGTTCGCGGCATATCTGATGAAGGGAGAACAGCATGTCAATGGTGGATCTCTCTGCACGAAAGCCACACTGTGCCTCAGGGTAGATGCGCTCGGCATGCTTCTGGAGCCTGTTTAAAGCGACTTGAGCAAAGACTTTCCCCACTATGCTGAGCAGGGAGATTCCACGGTAGTTGTTGCAGTCACCGCGGTCACCTTTGTTTTTATAGAGGGTGATGATATTGGCATCGCGCATGTCCTGAGGTACTGCTCCCTCGTCCCAGCACAGGCAAAGCAGTTCATGTAGTGCTGGGAGTATAGCAGGCTTGGCACTCTTGATTATTTCAGGGGTAATGCTGTCCTTCCCAGGGGCTTTTCCGCTGGCTAGAGAATCAACTGTATAGGAAATGACCGACAATACAGAGCAGAGGCTTAGTACTCTACGACAAGGTTGGAACAAAATAAATCAATGGTCAATCAATCTGTTCCTTTACCTTCAAAAAAGAGTGGGGTGATATCCCCAGTGTCTTGGCCAACATTTATCCTTCAAACAACATCACTAAAACAGATTATCTGGTTATTATCACATTGCTGTTTATGGGAATTTGCTGTGTGTAAATTGGCTGCTCTGTTTCCCTACATTACAACAGTGACTCAACTTTAAAAGTATTTCAATGGCTGTAAAGGGCTTTTCGATATACTGAGGTCATGAAAGTCACCATATAAATGCAAGTTTTTTCTTTTTAGCTTATTTTTCCAGGCCAATTTTTAAAAATTATTTTATATTTGCTGTTTCCCATTTTTGTCTGTCACAACCATGAACTATTCCCTGGCTGAGAGGATGAGGAAGAAATTTCCCCCCTAACCCTTAGGCAATGGCCCATCTTATTCAGATGTTAAATTTCTTTTTCATGCTGTTGAAGAAATAATTGGTTTCTGTCACATTTTCTGATTTTTGACTACACAGGGTCTCCTTAGTGTAGGCCCTAAGTTAAAAGTGCTACCATTGAACCAAATTTACCTCTTTGGGAGGATGATTGGGGAGGCATTAAATTCAAGGATGGTTGTATCAAGCAGGCCCCCACCTGCCAAGAATGAGGCACACATTATTTCACCGCATGAACATTAAAACTTAAAATTGCTGCTGGGAAAAGAGGGCCTATCACAAGGAATTTTCAGGCCCCTCACCAGAAAGACCTTTTTTGCATAGTAACAGATAGTATTTGGAACGGACAAAGGGGACACTCCCTGCTCCAATTTAATTCACAATGGAATTTTGATTAGCAGACGGTAAAGGTGGAGAGGCTAGCATTCCAGGTTAACTGCTAAGAAGGCTGAATACACAAACAAATGTGGTCAGACCAGTTTAGTCACATGACAAACTGTTGGAGTTTTTTTGAATTTGAATTTGCCACAGCGAATTTGAATTTGCCACAGCGAATTTGAAGTCAGAAAGCTCTTTGCTCCTGGACTGAAAAGATCTCTCTCCTGTCTGCTCCCATCCCTTTCTCACGGAACTGAAGACCCTTTGAAGACATATGAACCCCAAGAGAGAAAAGTCTCCTACAGTGAGCAAGATTTAAGAAGAATACTGGGCCCCAACAAAAAGCAAGACTACTTACAAAAGGACTACAGTGAGCTTGAAGCACAGTAAACAAGAAGCTCTTCTGATATTGCCTCAAACCCTTCTACTTTATTTTTCTTCTGCTCTTTTCTGTCCCGACTTACATGTGTGTATCGCGTATGCATGCTAACTTGGGGCGGGGCGTTAACCGAATTAGAGATTAAGTTTTAATAAATTTCACTTTTTTTCTTTAAACCTAAGAAAGCCTGTTTGTGCTCATTTCTTTGATTTATAATTGGAAAGTGGTGAACAAGGATTCACCAAGGGGGAGTTCAAAACACAGTGTGTTTAAAATTAAATCCTGTTACAATAAGACCAGGTGAAGACAGTAAAATACCCCCTAGACACATTTCACACCTGCTCATAACAGTTGCATTGGGAGGGTGTAGGTTAGAATTTAGTTAGGGTGACTGAATCAACCAGACAATATTTTAAAGTTCTAGTGATTATTCATATTTATCGTTGCTGTAACAATTCAATTCTATTCAATTTGGCAGCAGTCATTGCCAAGTTAGGTTGGGTGGGGACATAGTCAATTTGATTGAAAGCTGATTAAAAGTCAGGCTGACTTGAGGAAAAAAGAGCAGGCTGCAGGAAAAGGAGATTTTAACCTAGGCTGAAGCCAACATGCAAGGATTTAGTTTTTTGTAGCCAATAGTAGCACAAAAAGTAAGCTAATTCTCAAAATATGAGGAGGATAGTCCATTTAAGATGCATAGTGTGCTGAAGTCATTATTCTAGTTCCAACTTCTGAGATATTGTAGCCGGACTGACAGTGTACCTCTTATGAGTACTTTATATTTCCGATTCTTTTATCCATCGTCTTATGCAGTCCTGTGTTTTATCCCGGATTCCCATAATTTTTTAAAAAGTAAATTAGCAATCTTTCACGTGGAACCATGTTAAAAGCTTTCTGAAAATACAAAATAAAACATAATGCAGGGAATTCCCATATCTAACTTATTTTAAAATTTTTTAATGAAGTTGAAGAGTTTGCTAAGAAGAATTTTCCACTTTTTAATCTATGCTGTCCAGTTCTTATTACACTATTGCTATAAAGTCATTTTTCCAGTATACTCTTCAGAATGATTTGCATTAATTTATCTATTATTGATCTTAAACCAGTGGGCTCTTGTCTGAATTTATTTTGTACTTTTTCTGTGCTTTACATTTGTCAAAAAGTAAATAATTGTCTCTGAGTGGCAGGAACTAGAGGCCACCAGCAAGTAATTAGGTGCCACATTTGCTTGCTTCCACCCCTAAGGAATTTCACCAGTCCCCAATTATTTCTTCATGATTATAGCCAGTACCCACAATTTCCTCCCTGGCCTGTTTCATTTCCCAAAGATGTAGACTGTCTGCCCAGGTGATTTGTTAGTCTTTTGTGTACTACACAAAAACTGGATAACAAGTCAGTGGGCTGAATTTTATGAGCGCACCACAAATTGTGGCAGAGCGCTCTGATCTCAATGGTCTTCCCACACGGATGCGCCATCACTGAGCCCCCGCGATATTTCCTAATACGAACATATGAGTTAGGAGCAGGATTAGGCCTTTTGTACTCTAATAGTGCAAAGGAGGTGAATAATCAGATGTAGTTGATGCTGTGTCATCCCTGTTTTTTTGATAATTGCCACTCCACAAATAATATTTCAGATTCCTGACATTTGTCTTCATAGTCTTCTAATGGTTATATCCCCAATAATTGCTTTAATAATCATTGGTTGGACAAAAAATCTTTTAAAAATAGATGAAATGAAATAAAAAGATTCTTTTATTGATGCTTGATTCTGAAGAGGGGTTTTGATGGTGAGGCTTCCTCTTTATGAAAAAGGACGCAAAAGGATTTTTAGTTTCTTTATTTTGTAGAGATACAAATATTCTCAAAACATAAAGAATGGATTAAGAAAATGCTATCTGATCTGTTAGTCCCACTCCTTGTGCAGACCATATACAATCTACCATATAGAATCATATGCCCCAACTTTAGCCTAACCCCACAGGGCAGGCTTGAGTTGGATGTCCGATTTACACCCTGCCTGATTATGCTCTCCATTAAAGTTCATAAGAACATAAGAACGTAAGAAATAGGAGCAGGAGTAGGCCATTCGGCCCCTCAAGACTGCCCAGCCATTCGATATGATCATGGCTGATCTGCCCCAGACCTCCACTCTTCTTTCATGCCAGCTCCTCATAGCCCTCAACTCCCCGATATTTCAAAAATCTATCTACCTCCTCTTTAAATACTTTCAGTGATCTAGCCACCACAACTCTCTGGGGTAGAGAATTCCAGACATTCACTACCCTCAGAGAAGAAATTCCTTCACATCTCAGTTTTAAATGAATGTCCCCTTATTCTGTAACTATGTCCCCTAGTTTAAGATTCCTCCACTAGTGGAAGCATCTTCTCAACATCTACCCCATCAAAAACCTTCAGAATCTTGTACATTTCAATAAGATCACCCCTCATTCTTCTAAATTCTAATGAATAAAGCCCTAACCTGTTTAGCCGTTCTTGATAAGTCAACCTCTTCATTCCAGGAATCAGCCTAGTGAATCTCTTTTGAACTGCCTCCAATGCCAGTATATCCTTTCTTAAATACGGAGACCAAAACTGTACACAGTACTCCAGGTGCGGCTCACTAACACCCTGTACAGTTGTAACAAGACTTCCCTACTTTTAAACTCCAACCCCCTAGCAATAAAGGCCAAAATTCCATTTGCCTTCTTAATTACTTGCTGCACCTGCATGCTAACTTTTTATGTTTCATGCACAAGAACACCCAGATGCCTCTGTACTGCACTCTTTTGGAGTCTCTCTCCATTTAAATAATAGTCTGCCTTTTGATTCTTCCTACCAAAGTGCATGACCTCACACTTTCCTACATTAAACTCCATCTGCCAAGTTTTTGCCCACTCACTCAACCTATCTATATCCCCTTGCAGATTCCTTATGTCCTCATCACAACATGCCCTCCCACCTATTTTTGTATCATCAGCAAATTTGGATATATTACACTCTGCCCTTCCTCCAAGTCATTAATATAGATAGTAAATAATTGAGGCCCTAGGACAGAACCTTGTGGCACTCCACTAGTTACGTCTTTCCAACCTGAAAAAGACCCATTAATCCCAACTCTTTGTCTTCTGTGAGTTAACCAATCCTCAATCCATGCAAATACATTACCCCCAATACCGTGAGCTCCTATCTAGTGCAATAATCTTTTATGTGGCACCTTATTGAATGCCATCTGGAAATCCAAATACACTACATCTACTGGTTCCCCTTTATCAACTCTGCTTGTTATATCCTCAAAGAACTCTAGCAAATTTGTCAAACATTATTTCCCTTTCACAAAACCATGTTGAGTCTGTTTGATTGCGTTAAGCTTTTCTAAATGTCCTGCTATTTCTTCCTTAATAATGGACTCTAGCATTTTCCCAACAACCGATGTTAGGCTGACTGGCCTGTAGTTTCCTGCTTTTAGTCTCCCTCTTTTCTTGAACAGGGGCATCACATTAGCGGTTTTCCAATCCGCTGGAACCCTCCCCGAATCCAGTGAGTTCTGGAATATTTCGACCAATACCTCCGCTATCTCTGCAGCCTCTTCCTTTAAAACCCTTGGATGTAGGCCATCAGGTCCTGGTGACTTGTCTGTCTTTAATCCCATTAGTTTGTCAAATACTTTGTCCCTCGTGATAGAGACTGTTATAAGATCTTTCCTCCCATTAGTTCCTTGCTTATCTGATATCTGTGGGATGTTTATAGTGTCCTCCACCGTGAAGACCGAAGCAAAATATTGGTTTAAATTATCTGCCATTTCCCTGTTCCCCGTCATCAATTCTCCAGTCACATCCTCCAAGGGTCCCACGCTCACTTTAGCTACTTTCTTTCTTTTTATATGCCCATAGAAGCTCTTGCTGTTTGTTTTTATCTTTCTTGCCAATTTACTTTCAGAATCAATTTTCTCCATCTTTATTAGTTTTTTAGTCATCCGCTGCTGGTTCCTAAAAAATTCCCAATCCTCTGGCCTACCACGAGTTTTCACCGCTTTGTTTCCCTTAGTTTTTGATTGGATTCTCTCCTTGACCACCTTTGTTAACCATGGGTGGTTCATCCTTCTCATGAGTCCTTCTTTTTGACTGGGATAAATCTTTGCTGAGTGTTATGAAATATCTGCTTAAATGTCTGCCACTGCTCATCCACTAACCTTCCCCTTAGTCTATTTTCCAAGCCCACTTTAGACAACTCTTTCTTCATACCTCTGTAATTGCCCTTGTTTAAGTTGAGGACACTGGTTTGAGACCGAGTTGCTCGCCCTCAAACTGAATTTGAAATTCTCCCACATTGTGATCGCTACCCCCTGGAGGATCCTTAATTATGATATCTCTTATTAATACTACCTCACTACACATTACTAGATTTAAAATAGCCTGTTCCCTGGTAGGTTCTGCAACGTATTGCCCTAAGGAACAATCCCTGATGCACTCTACAAATTCATCTTCCATGTTACCTCTGCCAATCTGAGTTGTCCAGATTAAAATCACCCATGACAATTGTAGCGCCAATTCTTACACGCCTCCATTATTTCCCTACTTATACTTTGTCCTACAGTGAGGCAACTCTTCGGGGGCCTATAGACGACTCCCACCTGTGACTTCTTCCCCTTGCTATTCCTTATTTCCACCCAGATTGATTCCACATCATTATCTATTGCACCTATATCACTACTCACCACCGCACTGACACCTTTGTTTATTAACAAAGCTACCCCACCTCCTTTTCCTTTTTGCCTATTTTTGCAGAATGTTGAATACCCTTGAATATTGAGTTCCCAGTCTTGATCACCCTGCAACCACGTCTCTGTAATCGCTATCAAGTCATTTTCATTAATTTCTATTTGTGCCGTCAACTCATCTATCTTGTTACAAATGCTGTGTGCATTCAGATAAAGAGCCTTAAGCTTTGACTTTTTGCCATTATTACTCATTCTGGTTCTAATTTCTGCTGCACTCTTCTGCTTATATTTTCTGCCCCTTCCTGTCTCACTTTGATTACCGTTAAGGATTATAGAATTTTACAGCACAAAAGGAGGCTGTTCGGTCATCATAGTTGTCCCATTCTCCTGCCATTTGAAACATTAACTTTTCAAATATTTATCCATTTCCTTCTTTTAAGCTATTACAGATTTTGCTTCCACTGCTGTTTTGGCAGGGAACTCTACATATGTCATAAAATTCTCCCAACTTCTCCCTTTGTTCTTTTGATGATAATATTCCATTTATGTTCTCCAGTTGCTGACTCACTGACTACTGAAAATATTTTTATCCCTTTTACTTTATCAAAGCCTTGCATAGTTTTTAATGTCTCTGTCAGATTTCCACTTAACCTTCTTTGTTCCAATGAAGTGACCTAGTTTCCCCAGACACTTCACATGATTAAAGTTTCTCATCTCTGGTATAGCCTTAGGGAATCTCTTCAGCAGCCTCTCATAAAATAACATGCCCAAAACATAATAGTCTTTTAATCTCTCCTGTCTTCCATCCTATTCCATGCTATCCTGTCATTCTTTTTCCCACCCTCCACTTACTCAAAACTTATTACTTTCTAACATTTCCCAGTTCTGATGAAAGGTCATTGACCTGAAACGTTAACGTGTTTTCTCTCTCTACAGATGCTGCCAGACTTGCTGAGTATTTCCGGCATTTGCTGTCTTTATTTCAGAGTTCCAGCATTTTGCTGTTATAATAGTCTCACTGCAGCCTGACCTATGAATTATATAAATTTAGCATCTTTTCTTTTGTACTCTATACCTTTACATGCAAAACCTATGATCCTGTATGTTGTTTTGGTTTATCACTTCGAAAGATTTGTGTATCTGAACCCCGAAGTTTCTCTGCTCTTCTACTTCTCTTAAAGTTTTATAATTTAGTGTTTATGTCTTCTTCAAAATGTAGCACATCACATTTCTCTGTGTGAAGTTTCATCTGACTTCTATCAGCACAACCCACTAAATTGTCTATGTCATCCTGAAGTTGCTTGAAATTCTTTTCACAGTTAACCACACTTCTTATTTTTGTCACCTGCAAATTTTGATAGTGTTTCCCCATACCCAAGTTCAGACTATTTATTTATGTTCAGAAAAGTAATAGAAAGAAAGACTTGCTTTATAGAGTGCCTTTCATGACCTCAGGATGTCCCAAAGTGCTTTATAGCCAATGAAGTACTTTTGAAGTGTAGTCATTGTGATAAGACCACAATTGTTGACAATGCGATCGGTAGGTGGCGCTGTTTTGGCACATGCGCAGATACAGCATGTGCCACTAAAACGTCACAGCCTGCGACTGTAGCAGCTGCCAGGACTAAAGATGGCGCTGCTCAAAAAATCACAGAGATGAAACCTAACAAACAAGTGGCAGAATACAACGGCCGGAGTGAGAGAGTGGAGCAGGCCGGGGAGAGCGGGCCGGGGAGAGCGGGCCGGGGAGACCAGCGGTAGCGGTGCCGGGGGGGGGTTGGGGGGGAGAAAGAGGGGGAGGGGGGGGGGGAGGAGGGAGAGGGGGGGGAGGAGGGGGGGGGAAGAGAGAGAGGGGGGGGAGAGAGAGAGGGGGGGGAGGAGGGAGAGGAGGAGGGGGGGGAGAGAGAGGAGGGGGGAGAGAGCGAGAGGGGGGAGAGAGAGAGGGGGGAGAGAGAGGGGGGGGAGAGAGGGGGGGGAGAGAGAGGGGGGGGAGGAGAGAGAGGGAGAGGGGAGGGAGAGAGAGGGAGGGGGGGGAGAGAGAGGGAGAGGGGGGGAGAGAGGGAGAGGGGGGGGGAGAAAGAGGGAGAGGGGGGGGAGAAAGAGGGAGGGGGGGGAGAAGGAGAGTGGGGGGTGGAGCAGCGGAACGGAAGAGGAGTGCCTTTTTCTGTGCATGCGCCATAAACACAACAGCAAAAGACTTACCGGCCAGTCCCTGGACCCGGTGACACCAAGGTCTTCGCACGCTCGCTCCCCGCGGCTCTCTACGGCCTCTCGCTTCCGGCCCTCTCCATTCAGCCGTTCCCTCCAGCTGCGGATGCCCAATCCAGTTGCTTTCTCCCCTTCTCCACAGTACTTCAGGCATTGCAACTGTCTGGTCCCTGCATTTTGCATGCTCCCTCTCCCCACCCCTCCCCCTCTTCACCCACCCCACCCCCTCTTCACCCACCCCCCCTTTACCCCCCTACCTCCACCCCTCCTTTACCCCCCTACCTCCACCATAGTTGAATATCTGAAGTGCAGTTGCAAAGTCAGGGAAATAGCATGCAAAACAAAACCTCAACAATTCTGGGTTTAATTATTGAAAAGTTTTATTAAGTTCATTAAGTATCCGAGGAACTGCTGTGCATGGATACATGAGTGTTGTGTCCAGCATTCCCGTTAGACAGACAGGCCGAGTCTCTGCTATGCACAGCTAAAGAGATTGCTCCTGGAGAGCCTTGTGGCTTGGCTCTCTATTCCACTACTGTATTGTCCATGTGAAGAAGGCAAAGTCACAAGAGTCTGAGCTCAGTCTATTCTTGGTGAATGTTCCCCAAGCGCATCCCAATGTGCATTCCCAATTCATCCATAAATGCAATGTTCCTTTCCACATCGTGATGAGCTCCGCAGCATGATCCAGTTGCCTTCGTTGCTTGAATGCTGACCGTAAGTCTCGAGGATTGTTTTCTCGACGGCATGTTTTACATGAAAAGAAGAAAAGCAAATCAGAGTCAGAGCTTGCCTCCCTCCATCCACTGAAATTACTGTTGTGCACACCTTTTTAAGTTCTGCAGTGAAGGCACCAATTGATAACGTCGCTAATGAAGCACTTATTACCCACCTCAGATGCAGGAATCAGCACATCCTTGCGTCATCTCCTGCACTGCCTCCTTTGCTGGAATGCCGTCCTTAAGTCTCAAGGATTGTTTTCTCAAGGGCACATTTTACATGAAAGGAAATAATGAAAGAACATCAGTTTCAGAGCTTCCCTCCCTCCAATGAAATTACTGTTGCGCATGCTTTATGCTCTGCAGTATAGGCCAATGAATCACTTAGTACCCACCTCAGCTGTAGGAGTCAGGATGATGTAACTGCCCCTATCTCGTGATGGTTCAATGCTGCTCTCAGGGAAAACATGAATGATGTGAGGGTGCTGGAAAAAGAAGCACATTTCTTTTGGACTATGAACATAAAGCAGGCCATTTAGCCCAGCTGTTCCCTGCTAGTGGTTATGCTACTCGTGCATCTTCCCATCCATTCCCATTTAATCCTGCCTACTACTATCAGCATCATCTTCCATTTCTTTCACTCTTATCTACCTTTGCCTTAAAGCAACATTGAGGATGGAGAACAGTGTGGCTGCACTCCCACCTCACCAGTTGTGTACGCAGCAAGAGCATTCACATTTGTGCTACCACTGGACACGGCATGCTTGTTTCTTTTAGTGCTCAGTCTCTTCTTGCTGAATGTTCCCCAAGTGCTTGACCCCTTTGGACGCCTTCTCTGCTTGACAGGCAGCAGCTGGCAATTGCGGAGTCTCACAAGGCTCTGCATGGTTGTTTCAAGGGCGGATGGGGAAACATGTGGCTGTGTGTCCACGTGCACTGCTTGGATGGGTGCAGGAACAGGTGACTGTGTGTCCATGTGCACTGCCCTGATGGGTGCAGGAACAGGTGACTGTGTAACTGAGCAGCAAGGAGAGGGTACCGCAGGTAGGGGAAGTGGAGCTTTGAACAGGCAGGCATATGTATGGTCCATCAGATCATTAGGCCAGGGGGTGAGACGCTCAGGATCCAGGGTTTGTGACACGTGACTGATGTCCAGCGCGTGGCCACCTCCATCCGAAGGTGCTTCCGGGCAATTGTTGGGCAAATTAATTGGCTCCATCTCATCAGCCAGTCCTTGTGTTTATGGCGCATGCACAGAAAAAGGCACTCCCCTTCCGCTCCGCTGCTCCCCCCCTCCCCCCCGACCTCCCTTCCCCCCTCCGTCCCTCCCCCCCTCCCTTCCCTTCCCTCCTTTCCCTCCCGACCTCCCTTCCCCCCCATCCCTCCCTCCCTTCCTTCCCCCCCCGTCCCTCCCTCCCTTCCCCCTCCCGTCCCTCCCTCCCTCCCCCGCACCTTCCCCCCTACCTTCCCCCCACCTTCCCTCCTTCCTTCTTCCCTCCCTTCCCTCCTCCCTTCCCTCCTCCCTTCCCTCCCTCCCTTCCCTCCTCCCTTCCCCCCTCACTTCCCTCCTCCCTCCCCTCCTCCCTTCCCCCCCTCCCTTCCCCCCTCCCTTCCCTCCTTCCTTCCCTCCCTCCCTCCCCTCCCTTCCTCCCTCCCTTCCCTCCCTTGAAATGTATTTTCAGAGCAACTTACCTTGGAACAATCTCCTCTGTCTAATAAAAATGAAGCAAATGTCCAAAATGACTAAATAATTGAGATAAAATGCCCGACGAAACCTCTCCTCCTTCCATTTTCAAAAACTCGCGCCGAAGCTTTCGGAAGATTGACGCACATGCGCACACGGGCTCCAGTCATCTGCGCATGCGCTGCGGTCCGGATTGCCAGGACCAGTTTGCGCATGCGCAAAGGCCAATCTGGCGTGTTCCCCGAGGAAGATGACGTTACGCGATGACGTCATCTGCGCATGTGCAAACTGGTCCTGGCAATCCGGACCGCAGCGCATGCGCAGAGGGCCCGAGACAGTGTGCGCATATGCGCACCGCGGCGCATTCTGATGACGTAGCGTTGTCATCAATCACTTTGTTGTTATAATGTAGAAAATGTGGCAGCCGATTTACATATAACAAGGTCCCACAAACAATGATGTGATAATGACCCAATAACCTGTTATATTGATGTTGGTTGAGGTCCCAGTACTGATCTCTGGGTGACATCACTCTTTATGTTCCCCGATTCCTAAAAACATCCATTAACTTCTACTCCCTGTTTTCTGAACTTTAACCAACTTCCTGTCCATGTTGCTACATTCCTTTTAATACCGTGTGCATCAATTTTATCAATAAGTCTCCTATGCAACACCTTATCAAACATTTTTTGAAAATCTATATACATATCCAAGGGATTTCCTTTATCAATAAACTTCATTATTTCCTCAAAGAACTTTGTTAAAGCTGTCAAATATAATTTTTTACAAATGCATTTTGGCTATCCTTTATCAACCGATGTCTCTCTAGATGAGTATTAATTTTATCCCATCTTATGAACTATAGAAGGTTAACCACTACCAATGTTAGGCTGACTGGTTTCTAGTTACCTGATTTATCATGGACTTTACTCCCTTTATTTATCTTCTTCAGGCAAGTTCTGCATAATTACTCCTTGAACCCCGAGGATAATCAAAACCATCCCCAGAAGAGTTATCCATCCTCATTTTTTAACTACAAAACCCAGGCCGCAAAATTCTTCTCCACAGTGTCACTGGTTTTGTTGCTATGGGAGCCGGGTGATGGTGGCATTGATTCGCTCCCAATGACTTCCAGTGCGGACTGTGCAGATCGCCATGTTTTGAAGGACAAAAGCGTGGGCATCCCATGCATTCACTGGAAACATGCAGAGTGGGCAAATCATGATGTCAGTCAGCATCTAATACTGATCAAGCCTCTGACCTGCCATTTTGGAACTCAGTGGCCTTGTTAATGTCTCCTCTTAAACACACAGAGCAGGTCAACTGCATGAGGGACCCTCCCTCCTCCCTTCAACAGCACTATTTAAAGGTAGTACCATCCAACTTTCAGGTGAGGTGCTTTTGACAATCTTTTTGTTGCTGCAGAGTTAGCAGAAGTACTGTGTTGTTGGACGAGCTAACAGAAGTTGTTTCAGTCAGAAGGGAGTGATGCTGAACTTTTAGAAGGAGTGTTGTGGTTTGGAAAAGCCTCTGAGTTCACCACCTGCTCCCAGTCATGATGGCGATAGTTCCAGTTCCTCTTGGGCTGCAGCCTCACAGGGAGATGGGGTGGAGGCAGCAGGGAAGTGTTTTGCAGAGGGCTCACAGCACGGAGGCCTTACCCACCTGGGTCTTCAGAGAGCACTTCTCTTATCTGAACCTCAGCCATCTGCAGTTTCTGCAGCAGGTGGCTTCACTAAGGAGGTGATGACTGAACTGTGCCACCTCCTTGAACCAGACCTGTAGCTACAGAGCAGGGTGAGGATGGTGCTGACAGTGACCATCAAAGTCACCATCCCTCTCACTTTCTACGGCAGCGGATCTTTCCAGGCTGAAGCTGGCGACATCGTCAACATTTCTCAGTTTGTCATCCATCGCTGCAACAGAGGCCTTGTATGCAAAGAGAGTGCAGTTCACTGTTTTCTCTCTAAGCAGAGAGAAGCAGGAGGACTGCGCATGTAGCTTTGCCAGGATAGCAGGCTTCACGATGGTGTAGGGAGCCATCGACTGCACACATGTGGCTCTGTTGGTACTGCATCTTAATGGTGAGATTCTCCATAACAACAAATGGTTCGACTCCCCGAATAAGTAGTCCGTGTGCGCCAAAGCGCATCATCTTGGTGAATTCCCTCTATCCTGGCATCAGTCACCATACTTTCATCCTGTGCCAGTCAGCTGTTCCAGCCATCTTCGAGCCACCACACTGAACAAGAGGGCGACTGCTCAGTGACAAGAGCTACCTGCTCTACACGTGGCTGATGACTCCCCTTCACCATCAATAAGGAATGTCATGGAACAGACCATTGGTGTCCTGACGCATTGGTTCCATTGCTTCAATTGTTCGGGGAAGCCCTCCAGTTCTCATTGGAGCATGTCACCTGATTCATGGTGATCTGCTGCATCCTCCACAACCTGGCCATCATGATGACGCAGTCCTTGCCACCAGGGCTTTGGTGACCTCATCAAGAGCAGGCGGAAGGGAGGAGGCATTCAGCACATCAACGCTCCGGAATGGCTATCTGTGAGCATCTCATCAGACTCTGGTTCCCCTGAAGAAATCCGATATTATAATTGCTCCACATTTCCCCACCTTTCAACCCCTTTGTTATGGACCATCACGGTGTCCTCTTGGCCAAAATCCTGAAATAAAAGACCCCGCAAAACAACCATTCCATTTCATACCAACTGTATCCAACAACACTTCCAATAATACACACAATACTCAACTATTCAACCTTGTGCTTTCCATTAGTGACCTTAGTCTTGTGAGTGTCTTTGCCTTGTCTAGTTCTCCTATGCAGTTCTACCCCAGTGACTGCAGCATGGCGGGTGGAAGGCTGCTGACTTTCAGTGCAGATGGCCTTGCAGGATGACCTTGAATAGTTCAAGGGCTTGAGGGCCCGGCATCAGACTGTACCTCCACCTCAGCATGGGTGTCAGCTGTCCAGACGCTGACTGATAGCCCACAGCAGGGGCACTTGTGAAGTGGCAGTGGTGGGAGCACAAATGCTATCATCCTGAGAAAGGATAGCAGGTTTGTGTTCCAGGGAGCCACTGCCATTCCCATGGAGTGGCGCCTCAGCAACCCTGGTAACCTGCTGGAGCACAGATTGCTGGTCAGCTGTGAGAGCCTGCAAGCCCCTTTGAGCATTGGAATCCACAGCCATGATGGCAGTAGTTTGAGTCTGCATGGCAACAAGCATGGATCTCATGTCTTCAGTCTCAGCTTCCACTGCAGCATTGAGATGTTACTTGGCTTCTGCCAGTGCTGCAATGGAAGCTGAGACATTGTCCATCAGATGCTGCATCAAGGCTGGGTCCACAGGTATTGTCACAGAATTATCTACTACTTTCATGCTGGAAAGGATGGGCTCCAAGCTCTGCATGAAGCCTTGTGCCAAGTTGGAGCCTGACTTCCATGCTCCTTGACAGAGACCACAAGCTCTGTTGCAGGCCTGCCAAGCATTTCTGTGTGCATGTCCATCAGCCTTTTCCTGTACGCCACCCTATCAAAGTCCTCATCTGAGGCCTCTGCAGCAGAACTCGTCTGCGACCTCACCATCCGGGGATCTGGCATAAGGGTTATCTTTTCCCTCTGTCCTTGCTGCAGCCCACTCACGTCCAATGACTCACCATATGTTGATCCTGCCTCTAAACTACCCTACTTGCAGTGCCAGTATCTGAGTTGGTGGCTGCGAGTATCAGATCAAGTGACAGTGTTTCTTCCTCCTCAGTCTGCTCTCCCTCTGGGCCTTCAGCCTCAGGCACCACTGGCTGTCCAGGCAACAGGTCTTGGGTATCTGAAAGCATAAATGCACATGGAGAAGTTTGGGGTGAGGGAAGTGTGGGCTGCGGTAGAAAGCAAGAGGTGCATGGTCACACCATCTGCAGCTTGTGCATCATACCCGATTTCAGAATGAGGCTGAAGCGGGATTTAAGAAGGTCCATAAGGCAGGAACATACCGTCATCCTGGATGACTTCAGCGATGGCGATTGCCACAGCCTCAGTGACCACTGTGCCAATAATGCCGAGCATCTTCTTCTCCAAGGGGCTGAGGAAACACGGCTGTGCCTGTCCCCCGCCAATTCTTTGCTGCTGCCCCTTGTTATGTGCCATCTTGGCCTGCAAGAGAGGGAAGCATGTCAGTGTGAGTGGTGCAATGTGTTTGAGTGATCTGCCTGTCATAGCTGAATAGCTGGACATATGTGGAAGCTGTGAGATGTGGGTGTGAGGCTTGAACAAGTGGTAATTGTGTTTGGGTGAATGTTGGGCATGAGTCCTGATTGCTACAAATTGCTGATGGGTGAGAAATGGGCATGTGGTGCATTGAGCAGTGTGTGAGTTTAGTGGCATGGTTGGTAGGATATGGCATTTGAAGATTCACTGACCGTGACCACTTGTGTGAGGTTATTGAATGTGTTCTGGCACTGTATCTAGGTCCTAAGGGCCAGACTCCTGGCATTTACCCCTCTGACTATCTGCTCCCACTGCCTTCACAGTGTAAATCTGAAGGGATTCTTGGCCCCCAGTGGAAAGATAAGCTCTCTCCTCCTTTGCACCTCCTGCACCAAGGCCTCCAGAACTGCATCAGAAAATCTAGGTGCCCTCTTTCTGACCTGCTGTTCCATTGCTCTGGTTTCCTCCTTCTCAAAACATCTTTTCCAGCCAATTCCATCAGGCTCAGGATAATTGCACCTTACGGTCCTCATGCCTGTTAAGGGGCCTTATTAAATTTCTGACCCCCATCTTGTTCAGGGTTAATAGACCAAGTTCCCACCACTAACCAATATAAACTGTCAAGCTGTGAAATTCTGGGCCTGGGGTTATAGATCATGAGTCATCAGCCAGATCCTGAGGCATTACCTTATACCAAAACAAAAATGTGGTTAAAAACAAAAAGCTGCATTTGATACATGAGCTACAAAGGAAATAGTGCATTCTGAGAAGAAACAAGACACCTGGGCTGGAATTTTACGCCCTCCCAAAGAGTGGGATGGTGGCGGGGGTCGGGGAGGGAGCGTAAAATGAAGCGGGAGGCTCGGGGGGCCCTTCCCGACCCGCTCCCGCCTCCGCCGCCACTTTACACGGGGCGGCAGCGAAAAACGGGCATGCCCGCCCCAGGCCAATCAAGGTCCTTCAGTGGCCAGTTAACGGCCACTGAAGGGCCTCCGCCCGCCGCCATGGGAATTTTACCCTTGGTTGGCTGGCGTCCCAGGCCCGAGAGAAGCCGCCTGACAAACGCAGGCAGCTTTCTGATGGCCTGGGGGAGGGGCCCTCCTGATCAGGCACACTTTGCCCAACGACAGGCTGCCCCCGATGCCCCAACCACCCTCAACACACAGCCCCACCCCCCCGTCCCCCCAGTCGACCAATTGCCCCCGGCGAGACCCCAAAAAATTACCCGTTCTCCAGGCTCCCCGACATCTTCCATCTTCAGCTGGGTTGCAGTCAGTGGAGCCGCTGGGACAGAGCTGCCGGCCCTCTGATTGGCAGGCAGCTCCATTAGGCGGGACGTCCTGCCTCAATGAGGTGGAAGTCTCGCCTCAGACCAATTAAAGGCCTGGGGACCGCAAAATGTGGCCCATATCCCCAGGCCAGGCGGAGGCGGGTTCGCCGAGGGAAAAATTCCAGCCTTGAAGCCTCAATTCTATGGTGTTTGGTCAAGGTTCCAGTTACAAGCTTTCTGTACAAAACAAGAAATGATGTAAGCTTACAAATTGGTTTCACTTTAATGTTTTATGCTATTGACAATTGTACTATCGAGTCGGAAATGCTAATGCAATATGATGGTTACTTGCAGCCTGTTTCCCAACATTAACAAACCAGCTTAGAGAAAAAATTAATGCAAGCATTAATGCATTCAAATTTTGCCTAAGCAGACTGAGATTTAGCAGGGCGACATGGACATATCTGCTTTAGGAAGATCACCATACAGCGTGTAACAAAAAGCCAGCAAGTTCCCTCAACTTTTTTGCACTGGTTTCTTTCAGGCTACGACTGGGGCTATCTCCGGCATCAGTTAGTTTGCTACCACAGATGTATCATGGAGGTCATAGACACATTATTCAGTAGGACCAATGACTTAATCACTTTCTCCACTGACCAACATTAGAAGGCAATGCAATTCTACAGAGCTACTGACTTTCCCAGAGCTTAGAGGCTCATTGACTACAGCCATGATGCTATTCAGGCCCCTGTGCATATAACTGTTTTCCAAATGACTAGAAAGGGACTTTTGTATAACAGTATGGATACGGTATGTGACCACCAGCCCCAGTTTGTGCTTTCCTGGGATCCCTCATTGGGCCTTTATTTTAAAGCTATCGTCTGTGTCACCGTTATTTGAAGGAGAACAGATATTGGCTTTAGGGAGAACAAGAAATTAACTGCAGGATGTCTTTTAAATTTTCTCCACAGGTTTCCAACTCAACAGCAAGATTGGCAGGCTGCCTGCCTATCAGGCAGCAAAGCAGGAAACCAAGTAAGTAAGAAATCACGGGGTGGCAATAGGGGGTGGAATCAGAGGTTGTAGAAGGTGTGGGAGAAGTTGCAGATTGTGGGATCTGTGAAGAGGTTTGCTTGGGGCCTGGCAGAACACTCCTGCTCCTCCTGACCCATAATCAGTGCTGTAAAGGCACTTATCTCATGGATCCAACCCTTCTCGTCCCCTTATACCCACCGGGATTCCTGAGCCTTCTCCATAGATTAAAAAAAATGGAAGCACGCAGCCTCCTTAAAAGATTTTTCTAACCTACCTGCCTCCTGAGAGTGGATTCACTGCCAAAACCCGCCCCACCACCCCCCCACCCCCCCCCCCCCACCTCCCCAACCACCTCTGTTAAAATGGGAGGTGGACCGTTGGTGTTGAATTTCAGAATTCAAAAATATTTACCTCCTACCCACCCCTGATCCACCGTCCTTGGGGTTAAAACTCCCCCCAGTGGTACTGAACTGGAACAAAACCGAATTAGATGAAATAAAATAGGATCTGGCCCAAATTAACTCGGCTGAATTTTAGCAAAAAGGATGTCTAATCAACAATGGGAAATTATATAATATTAACAGCAGAAATAGGCCATGCTGTCCAACAGGTCCATGTCATTGCTAATGCTGCACACAAGCCTCCTCCCACCATCCTTCATCCAAACTCATCAACATATTTCTCTATTCTTTTCTCTCTTGTGTTTATCTAGCTTCCCCTTAAATGTGTCTGGTTATTCACCTCAACTACTCATTCTGGTAGCACGTTCTACATTCTAACCACTCTCTCAGTAAAGCAGTTTCTCCTGAATTTGGATTTATTAGTGAACATCTTATATTTATAGACCCTAGTTCTAGTCTTCATCCTACACCTGTGTAGGGGCCCTAACAACCCCACTGCCTTGTGGGCGTCTTGGGAAAGACCAAGGCTAAGGGAGTAAACCCTAACAGAAAATCTGGAGCGGAATCCCATAGGCGGTCATGTGTCACCTTTGGCATGTTTCCGGCAGTTCCTGCAGCCATACCAGTGCCAAACGTCGTGCTCTGCACTCCTTTGGACCCCACCAGAAAGGCCGAGAGGGGGGTTTTGATGACTGGGCAACTCTCAACCTCCATAAATTCGCCCAGAAACAAATGCGCCATGGAGAGGTCACTCCATAATTGCCTCACAGCGACTGAAACAACACGGAAGAAAGCAGTTACGGGTTATAAGTCCAGAGAATTGGCCTTTATAGCCACTCCAGGCGCTGCTCCACACACCACTGACCACCTCCAGGCGCTTACCCATTGTCTCTCGAGATAAGGAGGCCAAAGAAAGTTCTAGTCTTTCTCGCAATTGGAAATATCCCTTCTCTACTTCTACCCTATAATCTAAAGACCTCTATCAAGTTACCTCCCTGTCTACTCTTTTCAAGAGAAAAGAGCCCCAGTATGTTCAATCTATAACATCTCCGAAGAAGGGTCACTGACCCGAAACGTTAACTCTGCTTCTCTTTTCACAGATGCTGCCAGACCTGCTGAGTGGTTCCAGCATTTCTTGTTTTTATTTCAGATTTCCAGCATCCGCAGTATTTTGCTTTTATTTCAGTACTGGGATCATTCTATTAAATCATTTTTGTATTTTCTCCAGTGCCTCTAAGTCATTTTTATAGTAAGGATACCAGAACTGTTCACTGTACTTCAAATGTGGTTTAACCAAGGTTCTGTACAAAAAATGAGCACTACATATTCAAATTTAACCCAAATAACCAAATAATATATATGTGGACATTAGCGTAGTGAACATAATTATAAAATTTGATAGCAGTAAAATAGGGGTTTGACATACAGTGAGGAGGAGTATTAAAGGGAACATAGATGGGTTAGCAGAATGTGCAGAAAGCAGATACAATTTTCTGTGGTGTAAGATGATGTATTTTGTGAGGAAAAATAAAAAGTGGGTGTACAAACTGAATGAAATCTGCTGAAGGGCTGTGAAGGAACAGAGGCACCTAGTGGTTGAAATACATAATTCCTTGAGTGCATAGTGCATGGAGATAATAGCATTTTGGATTTTATAAATAAGGGCATTGAAGTTATGATAAATTTGCACAGACCAATGGTTAGGCCACAGTTAGGCGTCAGTCCTGAGTGTGAGTGAGTTCGCTGGGTTTGGTACATTGAGCAGTAGGAGAGGCTGGTGTAAAAACAAAAAGTGCTGGAAATACTCAGCAGGTCTGGCAACATCTGTGAAGAGAGAAGCAAAGTTAATGTTTCTGGTCTGATAAAGGGTCACTGGCCTGAAACTTTAATTCTGCTTCTCCCTCCACAGATGCTGACAGACCTGTATTTCTTGTTTTTGTTTCCGATTTCCAGCATCTGCAGTATTTTGCTTTTATTTTAGTGGAGATCTGGAGAGCTCGGGGATGTGGCAGGCTGGAGGATTTTAGAAGCAGGGCCCTGTTACAAAGATCTCCCCCTCTCTCTCCAGAGGGTTACCTTTTTATGGTAAAAATTCATTACATTAGAGATTCTGTTAGGAGATACATGGCTCGCTCCCTTGGTGTGACCACACAATGGACCAAGATGTGGAGACCATGGCTATTGATTGATGTCTGAATGGGGACCCTTCTGTTAATATGGTGCTATTTCACACTTATTCAATTTTGGTTTGTGCTGGGAGTCCATCAGTCTTCAGAATCCTTTGTTAGTTCATTCATGTTGATAAGAGTCATTCATGCAATAGTGCTTTTTTTAATTTCAAAGGGGTTCTCCCCAGAGCTATTTTAGATGAAGTTAGCGAGTTCCATTCTTGTAATCAGGTTCATTGATTTCCAGTACAGGAGGGGTCACGTGACCGCTATTCCATTTTGACAGTGGTATATGTAGTCATGTTTTTATGGTTTTGTTTAACAGTTTTTTAAAACTCATATTCTTCCATTTCATTGTGGGTCCTTCTGTACATGACAGCCCCATTTAAATAAAAGTACCCGGAGTCCTGCCTGACACCTGGCCAGATTCACTCCTTGGCTGGTGGGCAGGAGTGGAAATTTGGCAGTGAGGCCCCAATGGGGACCTGTGGGAAGTGTATACAATTCTAACAGATCTAGATAGAGTGGATAGGAAGGCCCTATTCCCCTTGCTTGAGGGGCCCATAACCAGGGGAAATAGATTTAGGGTAAGAGGTAGAGGGGATTTGAGGGGAGGTTTTTCACCCAGACGGTGGTGGGGACCTGGAACTTACTGAATGAAAGGGTGGTAGAGGTGGAAAACCTCATAACATTTAAAAAGTACTTGGATATGTGCTTGAAGGGCTGAATTTAATGAGGCCATTTGGAGCAGGAATGGAGGGGTGGGCATCCGCCTGGAAATCCAACAACGCGATGTCGGGTCCAGATTTAGTCAGTGGTGAGAAAGGCCTACATCCTAGGGTTCTAAAAGAGATAGCTTCAGAGATAGTGGATGCGCTGGCTATGATTTTCCAGCATTCCTTAAACTCAGGAATGGTCCCATCAGATTGGAAGTTGGCAAATGTTATGTCACTTTTCAAGAAAGGAGGTAGAGAGAAAACAGGGAACTATAGGCCAGTTAGCCTAACATCACTTGTTGGGAAGATGCTGGAAACTATTATTAAAGAAGTCTTAACATTGCACTTAGAAAAGCATAGTATGATTAGAACAAGTCAGCATGGTTTTACTAAAGGGAGATCCTGTTTGACAAATTTATTTGAGTTTTTGAGGATGTAACGAGTAGGGTAGATAAAGAGGAATGTAGTATACCTGGATTTTCAAAAGGCATTTGATAAGGTTCTACATAAAAGATTAATAGGCAAGGTAAGCGCTCATGGTGTTGGGGGTAATATATTAGCATGGATAGAGGATTGGTTAACAGACAGGAATCAGAGAGTGGGCATAAATGAGGCACTTTCTAGTTGGCAGGCAGTTAATAGTGGGGTACTGCAAGGGTCAGTGCTGGGGCCTCGTTACTTACACTCTGTATTAATGACTTGGATGAAGAGACAGAGAGTAATGTTTCTAAGTTTGCTGATGATACATTGCTCGTTGGAAAGGTAAGGTGCGGGGAGGAAGTAGAGAGGCTGCAAAGAGATATAGACAGGTTATGTGAGTGGGCAACAAGATGGCAAATGGAGTATAATGTAGGGAAGTGTGAAGTTGTTCTTTTTGGTCGTAAAAATAGAAAAGCAGAATATTTTTTAAAAGGTGTGAAACTGCTAAGTGTTGATGTTCAGAGTGTTTCGTCTTTATGCTGTTTCTGGTTCCCAGATGTTGGAAAGAATCACATTTTAAACTTGGAAAAGGCTGGAGTCAGTCTTGTTTATTTCAAAACCATATTTGTGCTGTAGAACCTGGTTGAACTGGTTCTTGTGTTACATATAACATGACTCCCCAGTGCAGCCGTGAATGAGGCCCCCCTCTGGAACACTTATACATAACAACTAGTTCCTAGCTAATTAGTTCCTAACACTTTACAGATAGTATAACAATAGATACATATATAACATTCCTCTTTCTTTAAAACATAATGCCCCTATATCAGACAGGAACTAGGTGAGCCGATTGACAATTTTGTATCAAGATTGAAAAATGCAGCCAGAAAATGTAAATTTAAGGACACAGATGAACAGCTGATAGATCAGCTCATTTGGGGTTCTGCACATCCTGAAATACAGAAAGCTCTAATCGGACAGGACAAGCTCATAGTATCGCAGGCTGTAGACACTGCCAGAGCACATGAAGCCATGAGCAGACAGATGAAGACTCTGACCTCCCAAATGGCTATCCTTCAGTTAAGCCAAGAGACAGGGAGCAGGGTCGATGCAGTGAAGCAACAACTTTAAACTTGGAAAAGGAATCAGTCATGTTTATTTCAACACCATGCTTGTGCTATAGAAACTGGCTGAACTGGTTCTTGTGTTACATATAACATGATTCCCCAGTGCAGCCATGAATGAGGCCCCCCACTGGAACACTTACACGTAACAACATCTTCTTTGGCCTCCTTGTCTCGGGAGACAATGGGTCAGCGCCTAGAGGTGGTCAGTGGTTTGTGAAGCAGCACCTGGAGTGGCTATAAAGGCCAATTCTAGAGTGACAGACTCTTCCACAGGTGCTGCAGATAAAATTGGTTGTCGGGGCTGTTACACAGTTGGCTCTCTGCTTGCGCTTCAGTCTTTTTTCCTGCCAACAGCTAAGACTCTTTGACTCGCCACTCTTTAGCCCTGCCTTTATGGCTGCCCGCCAGCTCTGGCGATCACTGGCAACTGACTCCCACGACTTGTGGTCAATGTCACAGGACTTCATGTCGCATTTGCAGACGTCTTTAAAACGGAGACATGGACGGCCGGTGAGTCTGATATCAGTGACGAGCTCGCTGTACAATGTGTCCTTGGGGATCCTACCATCTTCCATGCGGCTCACATGGCCAAGCCATTTCAGGCACCGCTGGCTCAGTGGGGTGTACATGCTGGGGATGTTGGCTGCCTCAAGGACTTCTGTGTTGGAGATACGGTCCTGCCACCTGATGCCAAGGATTCTCTGGAGGCAGCGAAGATGGAATGAATTGAGAGCTCTTGGCTGACATACATTGTCCAGGCCTCACTGGTGTACAGCAAGGTACTGAGGACACAGGCTTGATACACTCGGACTTTTGTGTTCCGTGTCAGTGCGCCATTTTCCCACACTCTCTTGGCCAGTCTGGACATAGCAGCGGATGCCTTTCCCATGCGCTTGTTGATTTCTGCATCGAAAGACCGGCTACTGGTGATAGTCGAGCCTAGGCAGGTGAACTCTTGAACCACTTCCAGAGCGTGGTCGCTGATATTGATAGATGGAGCATTTCTGATATCCTGTCCCATGATGTTCATTTTCTTGAGGCTGATGGTTAGGCCAAATTCGTTGCAGGCACCCGCAATCCTGTCGATGAGTCTCTGCAAACACTCTTCTGAGTGGGATGTTAATGCAGCATCGTCAGCAAAGAGGAGTTCCCTGATGAGGACTTTCCGTACTTTGGTCTTCGCTCTAAGACGGGCAAGGTTGAACACCTGCCATCTGTTCTAGTGTGGAGGAAAATTCCTTCTTCTGAAGACTTGGACGCATGTGAGAGCAGCAGGGAGAAGAAGATCCCAAACAGTGTGGGTGCGAGAACACAGCCCTGTTTCACACCACTCAGGATAGGAAAGGGGTCTGATGAGGCACCGCTATGCTGAATTGTGCCTTTCATATTGTCATGGAATGAGGTGATGATACTTAGTAGCTTTGGTGGACATCCAATCTTTGGTAGTAGTCTGAAGAGATCATGTCTGCTGACGAGGTCAAAGGCTTTGGTGAGATTTATGAAAGCAATGTAGAGGGGCATCTGTTGTTCATGGCATTTCTCCTGTCGCTGGCGAAGGGAGAACAGCATGTCAATGGTGGATCTCTCTGCTCGAACGCCACACTGTGCCTCAGGGTAGACATGCTCAGCCAGCTTCTGGAGTCTGTTTAAAATGACTCGAGTGACTACGCTGAGCGGGGAGATTCCACGGTAGTTTTTGCAGTCACCGTGGTCACCCTTGTTCTTATAGAGGGTGATGATATTGGCATCGCACATGTCCTGAGGTACTGCTCCCTTATCCCAGCACAGGCAAAGCAGTTCATGGAGTGCTGAGAGTTTAGCAGGCTTGGCACTCTTGATTATTTCAGGGGTAATGCCGTCCTTCCCAGGAGATATTCCACAGGCTAGAGTATCAATGGCATCACTGAGTTCCGATTTTGTTGGCTGTTCGTCCAGCTCATCCATGACTGGCAGAGACTGGGCTGCATTGAGGGCGGTCTCAGTGGCAACATTTTCCCTGGAGTACAGTTCTAGGTAGTGCTCCACCCAGTGGTCTATTTGCTTGCGTTGGTGACGTGGGTGGCGTGAAACAGGGCTGTGTTCTCGTACCCACACTTTTTGGGATTTTCTTCTCCCTGCTGCTTTCACATGCGTTCAAGTCCTCTGAAGAAGGAATTTTCCTCCACACAAGATCAGGGGGCAGGTTGTTCAACCTTGCCCGTCTAAGAGCGAAGTCCAAAGTACGGAAAGTCCTCATCAGGGAACTCCTCTTTGCTGACGATGCTGCTTTAACATCTTACACTGAAGAGTGCCTGCAGAGTCTCATCGACAGGTTTGCGGCTGCCTGCAATGAATTTGGCCTAACCATCAGCCTCAAGAAAACGAACATCATGGGGCAGGACGTCAGAAATGCTCCATCCATCAATATTGGCGACCATGCTCTGGAAGTGGTTCAAGAGTTCACCTACCTAGGCTCAACTATCACCAGTAACCTGTCTCTAGATGCAGAAATCAACAAGCGCATGGGAAAGGCTTCCACTGTTATGTCCAGATTGGCCAAGAGAGTGTGGGAAAATGGCACACTGACACAGAACACAAAAGTCCGAGTGTATCAAGCCTGTGTCCTCAGTACCTTGCTCTATGGCAGCGAGGCCTGGACAACGTATGTCAGCCAAGAGCGACGTCTCAATTCATTCCATCTTCGCTGCCTCCGGAGAATACTTGGCATCAGGTGGCAAGACTGTATCTCCAACACAGAAGTGGCCAACCTCAAGGTGGCCAACATCCCCAGCTTATAAACACTACTGAGTCAGCGGCGTTTGAGATGGCTTGGCCATGTGAGCCGCATGGAAGATGGCAGGATCCCCAAAGACACATTGTACAGCGAGCTCGCCACTGGTATCAGACCCACCGGCCGTCCATGTCTCCGCTTTAAAGACGTCTGCAAACGCGACATGAAGAAGGAATTCTGGAGTGACAGGCTCTTACGCAGGTGCTGCAGAAAAATTCGTTTGTCGGGGCTGTTACACAGTTGGTTCTCCCCTTGCACTTCTGTCTTTTTTCCTGCCAAGTGCTACGTCTCTTCGACTTGCCACAAATTGATCACAAGTCGTGGGAGTCAGTTGCCAGCGTTCGCCAGAGATGGCGGGCAGCCATAAAGGCAGGGCTAAAGTGTGGCAAGTCGAAGAGACGTAGCAGTTGGCAGGAAAAAAGACAGAAGTGCAAGGGGAGAACCAACTGTGTAACAGCCCCGACAAACAAATTTTTCTGCAGCACCTGTGTAAGAGCCTGTCACTCTAGAATTGGCCTTTATAGCCACTCCAGGCGCTGCTCCACACACCACTGACCACCTCCAGGCGCGTATCCATTGTCTCTCGAGATAAGGAGGCCAAAGATAAGGTTAGTGATCACGTCCCCTGATTTAGACTTGAGGGGGGGCAATCTTCTTGATGGTTGGCCCAAAAGCTCTCTTAATGCTATCATACATTCCTCTGATGTTTCCGGTGTTGGAGGCCAGCTGAATACGACTGCATAGTTGTTGCCAGTAGTCATTTGCACAGCGCCTGGCTGTTCTTTGTGCAGCGCTTCTGGCTACTTTAAGTGCTACGGATGTTAACTCGCTGGGGGCTTTCTTGTAGTTCAACAGTGCAATGCGCTTATCGGCGATAACAGGTTCCAGCTCTTCAAAGTGAGATTGAAACCAGTGTGCATTCCGCTGTAGATAAGAAATTCTGTTAGTGTTGATGCACGGGCGGCCCTTCTGCTTGGAGTGATGTAGCTTCTTTGGTTTGAGTCTAACTTTGCTGCACACCAGAGTGTGGTCAGTGTCGCAGTCCACACTGTGGAAGCTGCGTGTGATTTGGACACTGTTTATAAAGGCTCGCCTTGTGATGACGAGGTCCAACTGGTGCCAACAACGTGATCTTGGGTGCCTCCATGAAACTAATGACAGGGTTTAGTATGAAAGAACGAGTTGGTGATGCAGAGGTTGTGATAGGTACACAACTCCAGCAGTCTCTGTCCATTCTCATTCATCCTTCCAATGCCATAACGCCCAAGGCAGGAGGACCATGAGTCATGGTTGGCCCCAACCCTGGCATTGAAGTCCCCCAGCAGGAACAAATGTTCGGTATTGGGGATGCTACTGATGATATTATGGAGTTCCACGTAGAACTGGTCTTTAACTTCAGGTGAGGAGCAGAGTGTTGGAGCATAGATGCTGAATAGGCATACTGGACCAGAGGCGGTGAGCAGTCGGATGGACAGTATGCGTTCCGAGTCATTTGAAGGTGGCTGTATCATGCTGAGCAGAGAGTTTCTGATGGCAAAGCCCACTCCATGCTATCTTGGTTCTTCAGGATCCCTACCCTTCCAGAAGAAGGTGTAGTCTTGCTCCCTCAGAGATCCGCTCGCAGGGAGCTCAGTAGACTCAATGTGGACATTGCAGCACTTCAGGAGACACGCCTCCCTGTGAGCGGATCTCTGAGAGAGCATTATGTAACAACTAGTTCCTAGCTAATTAGTTCCTAATACTTTACAGATAGTATAACAATATATACATATATAACACAGAGAGACTTTGGGGGTACTTGTACAAGGAATGCACAAAGTTAACAAGTAGGTGCAGCAGGCTATTAGGAAGGCAAATGGCATGTTGGCCTTTATTGCAAGGGGATTGGAGTACAGGAATAAAGAAGTCTTACTAAAATTGTACAGGGCTTTGGTGAGACCGCAGCTGGAATACTGTGTGCAGTTTTGGTCTCCACATTTAAGAAAGGATATACTTGCACTGGAGGCAGTGCAGCGAAGATTTACTAAATTGGTCCCTGGGATGAGGGGGTTGTCCTAAGATGAGAGGCTGAGTAAATTGGGCCTATATTCTCTGGAGTTTAGAAGAATGAGAGGTGATCTAATTGAGGCATACAAGATTCTGAAAAGGCTTGATAGGGTAGAAGCTGAGAGATTGTTCTCACTGGTCGGGGAATCTAGAACACAGAGACACAGTCTCAGGATAAGGGTCTAATCATTCAGGACTGCGATGAGGAGAAATTTCTTCACTCAAAGGGTTGTGAATCTTTGGAATTCTCTACCCCAGAGGGTTGTGGATGCTCCATCATTGAATATTTTTAAGGCTGGGATAGATAGATTTTTGGTCTTGCAGGGAATCAAGGGATATGGGGAGCAGGCAGGAAAGTGGAATTGAAGCCTAAGATCAACCATGATTGTACTGAATGGCGGAGCAGGCTCGATGGGCCATTTGGTCTACTTCTACTCCTATTTTTTGTGCTCTTGTGTGTTCTTGTCTCTTTTTGGGCCCCCCTGGCATGATGCAGCTGACAGAGGGAGAGCCAGGAGGCAGCTGTGCCTGCCCGTGAAGCTCCATGACAAGAGCAGCAGCAGTCGGCCATGCCAAGAATGGCCTACCTGCATCAGAGAGTGTACTGGACTCGAATCACCTACCTCCAAATGTCTGAGTGGCATTGTTACCGAAGACTACAGCTCTCCATGCAGACCTTCGCTGACTTATGTGCGCTGCTGCAGCATGAGTTGCGACTTATGGGATTTGGGGAGTTATCCTGTGCCCGTGGCCTTGATGATCAGTGTGGCACTTAACATTTTTGCATGTGGATCTTTCCAGGGAGCCACCAGGGACATGTGTGGGGTTTCCCAGGCAGCAGCCCTTTGTTGCATCAAGGAGGTGTCCAATGCCCAGTTCAAGAGGGCCAGTGACTATATGGGCTACCAGACTGACCCTGACAGTCAGGCTGGGAGGGCCATCTGATTCGGGCCATCGCTGGATTTCCCTGGGTGCAAGGTGTCATAGATTGCACACATGGGGCCATCAAGACTCCAACGGACCAGCCAGTCGTTTCATCAATGGAAGGGCTTCCATTCAATCAATGTTCAACTGGTCCACAACCACCGAAAGCGTTTCCTGAAGGTGTGCCAGCTTCCCAGGAAGCAGCCATGAGCCCTACATACTTCGGCAGTCCAGGTGCCACAGCCTTTCAAGCCCACGCTCGCTTTCAGGGATTGATTCTCAGGGACAAGAGCTACCCATTGAAAACATGGCTACTGATGCCTGTGAGGAATACTCGCAATGCAGCGGACGAGAGATACAACACTTGCCACTGCTCCATCCAAGCGACCATCGAGCAGGCATTGGGCTGCTGAAGATGAGGTTCCAGTGCCTGGATCGATCCGGTGGAGGTCTCGCATATTGCAGTGGTCTGCTGTGCTCTGCACAATCTAGCATTGCAGAGAGGGGAGGTCTTACATGATGAGGACATGATTGAACGACACTCCTCCACCGACCAGGAGGACATGGGGGAGGGAGATGAGCAAGCAGCACTGGATGTTGGAGCCATTGCACCAGAGCCAGGCAGATTGATCAACAGGCCAAGGAGGCCAGAGACCCGCTTCCAGCCACCATGATGGCCACTCAGAGTAAAATCAATAAAGACTCATCTCAATGCATGCAGTCTGTTGCTTCCTTTCTATTTGTCTTCTGTGCCCAGCACCCAGCTGAACCACACGCTAAGGCCCATGGGAGACGCTATTCAAATGAGGACTGTGCCTACATTGGCATCTACTACGGGGGAAGGGTGAAGTCAGCTGCTCACAATTAATGCATGATAGAATAATCAACTTCCACAATGAAAGTTAATTTCAAAAACAAAAGACATTTCAATGAGAAAACAAATGTCAAATCTCAAACACCCGTGAAACCCCAAGTGTCTCTCGGTGTTTTTCTTTATACATTTTTGAGTGCTTCTATGAGGTGTGACCCCTGCGCTAGCAGCTGGGCTGGAGGCAGGTTGCAGATCAGGCTGCCCCTTAGCCTGGGATGACTTTGGCGGCCGTCCTCTGGCTGCCTGAGGCCTGGAAGGCCTCAGCTGCCTGAAGGTTTCCTGCACGGGCGCAGGACTCTCCTCAGGCAGCACGACTACTGCAGCTGGGCTCACTGGCGAAGAGGCTGTCCACACTCAGACCGTCCTGAGGGGAACCCCCAGCTGTGGAGGTCAGCTCTCCTCTTCCTTTTCAAGGCTCACTTGACCCTCCCTGCTGACCAGAGAAGGGCGAAGAGCTGCAGACGACTCCAGGGACCTCGTCCTTCTCTCACCTTGCCACGGCTGTGTTGTGCTCATGGCCAAGGCAATGGTGTGCATGTCTGTGCGCATTTGTGGAATCTGGCTCTCCATGAGGATCGCCAACCTCTCGATGGAGGAAGTTATGTGCTCACATGCCTGAAACATGGCAGCACTCATGGCATGGATGGACTCCTTCATCGTCTGCTCATGGCTGTGCATTGCCTCGGGCATCTCTGACAGATGTTGCCTTACTTCTCTCTGTAAATCCAGCATGCCTGTGCTGTTGACACCAGAGGCTTATCATGAACCTGGGGCCCTCCAACTTTCAGAGACCTCAGTTGTCTCAGCCTCAGTCAGCTGCTTGGGCGAGTGTGTGGTGCTCTGATTGTGACTCTGATTCTACAGCCAAGCAGAAACGAACCGAAGTGAAAGTATCTGCCCTGGTGGAAAGTGCAGGAGAGTCATGTGACAGTGCATCCTCTGACTGCTGCTGCTCCTCAGAGGTTGATGGCTGTCCCTCTTCTGCTGGAGTCTCCTGCAGATGCTGACGTGCATGAGAGAACACAAACATGTGTAGGTTAGGCTATTCAGATCTTGTCATGCCAACCATGCATGACCTGCTCTCCAGAAGTGAACTGTATGGCAATGGAAAACACTCCTCACTCTCCTGCGCGGAGACTCCAGTCTCACTATCAGCTATTGAGCAGCTCCCTGGCTCCCCGCTAATTCCAGTGCCCTGCACCCCTCAGTTGTCGAGAGAGGCCGGATGTCTGGTATTCCTCCACCAGTTCGCAATATCTCCCTGCGTTTATGGGCCCTCTTGTCCTGTAAGTGGAAAGAGGGAGATAGTTATATTTCACAGAGAGATCAACATGACAGTTCTGCTAGTGGCAGCCCCTCATTCCCTATTGGGGTATCCTATATAGCTCATCCTCATATCCGCTCTCAGATGAGTTAATGGGGGTGAGCTGTGAAAGAAGGTATCCTGTGGCCAAGATGCAGCCATGCAGCTGTCAGGATGAAGTGTTGCTTAATCCCTTTGCCAGCACCGTTGTTGTGCCTCCCTCCCGATGTCCCACTTCCCCCTGTGTAGCCACTTACAATCTCTAAAATGGAGAGATGTATGGAGCAGTCACCTTGGCAGAATGAAGGAGGTCATTGACCCTCCTGTGGCACTGCACCCATTTCCTGGCGGGTGACCCCACAGCTGCTGACCTCCTCTGTGATCTTCATCCAGGCTTGCTTGGTCAGGCGGGAGGACCTCTTATTGCCATTGCTGGGGAAGAGGCCCTCCCGCCTTTCCCTTGTAGTCTGGAAGAGAATCTCGATGCAGGTATCACTAAACCATAGGGCCACCCAGTGTCATGGCTTTGGCATTCTGTGACATCCGTCTACGGGGGTCGAAGTGGGGGGGGGTCCAGCAATCACAACTGCAATGGCTTCACCATTCCGGGAGCGGAGAGGAGTCCAAGCACGCTGGAGATATGAAAAAAGAAAAAAAAATCAACAGTGACATCACAGGAAAGCTGCAAGATGATTGGTTGGGTAAGTAACATCTGTTAGTGCCTATAAATAGCTTAAAAAATAAGGGAAAAGTTTTTTTTGGAAAAAACAGCAAAACCTACCGTATAAGTGATAAGGTTAGTACTACTAAAGTGTGTTTTTTTTAATTAGTGTAATTTATTAAGGACATAAGATTGTAGTGGGTAGTGTTTGGAGTAGAATAAGTCCTCTAGCGTAATCAGTATTTTTTAATTAAAGGGAGTAACTAAGTAATCTAAAGGTAAGTCATGGCAGGAGAGCTCGCACCCGTGATATGATCCTCCTGCGCTATGTGGGAAATCAGGGATGCTTCCAGTGTCCCTGACGACCATGTGTGCAGGAAGTGTATCCATCTGCAGCTACTGGTTACCTGCATTACAGAGCTGGAACTGCGGGTGCAATCACTGTGGAGCATCCGCGATGCTGAGATCGTCGTGGACAGTACGTTTAGTGAGGTGGTCACACCGCAGGCAAATGCTGCAAAGGCAAGAAGGGAATGGGTGACCACCAGGCAGAGTAGAGGAAGGCAGGTAGTGCAGGAGTCCCCTGTGTCTATCCCCCTCTCTAACAGAAATACCGCTTTGGATACTGTTGGGGGAGATGGCTCAGGGGAAAGCAGCAAGAGCCAAGTTCATGGCACCATGGGTGGCTCTGCGGCACAGGAGGGCAGGAAGAAGAATGGCAGGGCTATAGTGATAGGGATTCAATCATAAGGGGAACAGACAGGCGTTTCTGCGGCCGCAAAAGAAACTCCAGGATGGTATGTTGCTTCCCTGGTGTAAGGGTCAAGGATGTCTCTGAGCAGCTGCAGAGCATTCTGAGGGGGGAGGGCGAGCAGCCAGTTGTCGTGGTACATATTGATACCAACGACATAGGTAAAAAAAGAGATGAGGTCCTACAAGCTGAATATAGGGAGCTAGGTTGAAAATTAAAAAGTAGGACCTTAAAGGTAGTAATCTCAGGATTACTACCAGTGCCACGTGCTAGCGAGAGCAGAAATAGCAGAATATATAAGATGAATACGTGGCTGGAGAAATAGTGTGGGGGGAGGGATTCCGATTCCTGGGACATTAGGGCTGATTCTGGGGAAGGTGGGACCAGTACAAGCTGGATGGGTTGCATCTGGGCAGGACCGGGACCAGTTTCCTCGGGGTGGGGGGAAGGTGTTTGCTAGTGCTGTTGGGGAGGGTTTAAACTAGAATGGCAGGGTGATGGGAATCTGAGCAGGGAGACAGAGGGGTGGGGGGGGGGGGGGAAAGCAAGGATAGAAATGAAAGACAGAAAGGTAAGAAGCAAAAGTGGAAGGCAAAGAAAACATGGGTGAGAAACAAATGTGGCTGTAGTGCAGAATAAAGCTAAAATGACTAACAATGTTAAAAAGACAAGTCTAAAGGCATTGTGTCTCAATGCGCGGAGCATTCACAATAAGGTGGATGAATTAACAGCGCAAATAAATATAAATGGTTATGGTTTAGTAGCAATTACTGAGACATGGCTGCAAGGTGACCAAGGATGGGAAGTGAGCATCCAGGGGTATTCAGTAATTAGGAAGGACAGGCAAAAAAAGAAAGAAGGAGGGGTAGCATTGTTCGTAAAGGAGGAAATAAATGCAATAGTGAGGAAGGATATTGGCTCGGAAAATCATGGTGTGGAATCTGTATGGGTGGAGCTAAGAAACACCAAGGGGCAGAAAAGATTGTTGAGGGTTGTCTATAGGCCCCCAAACAGTAGTGGAGATGTAAGGATGGCATTAAATAGGAAATTAGAGACATATGCAATAAGGGTACATCTGTAATCATGGGTGACATTAATCTACATATAGATTGGTCAAACCAAATTAGCAATAATACTGTGGAGGAGGATTTCCTGCCGTGTGTACATGATGGTTTTTTAGACCAATACGTTGAGGAACCAACTAGAGAACAGGCTATCCTAGACTGGGTATTGTGCGATGAGAAAGGATTAATTAACAATCTTGTTGTGCGGGGTCCCTTGGTGAGGAGCGACCATAACATGATAGAATTCTTCATTAAGGAGAGTGAAGTAGCTGAATCCGAAACTAGGGTCCTGAATCTAAATAAAGGAAACTATGAAGATACGAGGCGCAAGCTGGCCATAGTAGACTGGGAAACTTTATTAAAAGGGCTGACAGTGGATTGGCAATGGATAATATTTAAAGAACGTGTGCATGAATTACAGCAATTATTCATTCCTGTCTGGTGCAAAAATAAAACCGGAAAGGTGGCTCAACCATGGCTTACAAAAGAAATTAGGGATAGTATTAGATCCAAAGATGAGGCATATAAAATTGCCAGAAAAAGCAGTAAATCTGAGGATTGGGAGCAGTTTAGAATTCAGCAAAGGAGGACAAAGAGGCTGATTAAGTGGGGAAAAATAGAATATGAGAGTAAACTTGCAGGGAACATAAAAACTGACTGTAAAAGCTTCTATAAATATGTGAAGAAAAATGTAGGTCCCTTACAGTCAGAAACGGGGGAAATTATAATGGGGAACAAAGAAATGGCAGAACAATTAAACACACGCTTTGGTTCTGTCTTCACAAAGGAGGACACAAATAACCTCCCAGAAATGTTAGGGAACCAAGGGTCTAATGAGAGGGAGGAACTGAAGGAAATCAGTATTAGTAAAAAAAAGTGCTAGGGAAATTAATGGGGTGAAAGGCTGACAAATCCCCAGGGCCTGATAATCTACATCTCAGAGTACTAAAGGAAGTGGCCCTGCAAATATTGGATGCATTGGTGATCACCTTCCAAAATCCTATAGACTCTGGAGCAGTTCCTACAGATTGGAGGGTGGCAAATGCAACCCTACTATTTAAAAACGGAGGGAGAGAAAAAACAGAACTGCAGACCAGTGAGCCTTACATCAGTAGTGGGAAAAATGCTAGAGTCTATTATTAAGGATGTGATAGCAGAACACCTGGAAAGCATAAACGGGATTGGACAATGTCAGCATGGGTTTACGAAAGGGAAATCATGCTTAACAAATCTACTGAGAATGTAATTAGTAGAATAGATAATGGACAACCAGCAGATGTGGTGTATTTGGAGTTTTAGAAAGCTTTTGATAAGGTCCCACATAAGAGATTAGTGTACAAAATTAAAACACATGGGATTTGGGGTAATATACTGGCATGGATTGAGAATTGGTTGACAGACAGGAAACAGAGAGTAGGAATAAACGGGTCTTTTTCCTGGTGGCAGGCAGTGACTAGTGGGGTACTGCAGGGATCAGTGCTTGGGCTCCAGCTATTCACAATATATATTAATGACTTGGGTGAGGGAACCAAATGTAGCATTTCCAAGTTTGCAGACGACACAAAGCTGGGGGGGAATGTGAGCTGTGAGGAGGATGCAAAGAGGCTCCAATGTGATTTGGACAAGTTGGGTGAGTGGGCAAATGCATGGCAGATGCAGTATACGTGGATAAGTGTGAGGTTATCCACTTTGGTTATAAAAACAATTTGGCAGATTATTATCTGAATGGTGATAGATTGGGAAAGGGGGAGGTGCAACGAGACCTGGGTGTCCTTGTACACCAGTCGCTGAAAGCAAGCATTTAGGTGCAGCAAGCAATTAGGAAGGCGAATGGTATGTTGGCTTTCATTGCAAAAGGATTTGAGTACAGGGGCAAGGATGTCCTGCTGCAGTTATACAGGGCCTTGGTGAGACCACATCTGGAGTATTGTGTGCAGTTTTGGTCTCCTTATCTGAGGAAGGATGTTCTTGCCATGGAGGGAGTGCAAAGAAGATTTACTAGGCTGATTCCTGGGATGGCAGGATTGACAAGGGGATCTCATAGAAACCTATAAAATTCTAACAGGACTAGACAGGCGTATACAGGGAGGATGTTCCCAATGGCTGGGGAGTCCAGAATCAGGGGTCATAGTCGCAGGATACGGGGTATGCCATTTAGAACCAAGATGAGGAGAAATTTCTTCAGTCAGAGGGTGGTGAACCTGTAGAATTCTCTACCCCAGACGGCAGTGGAGGCCAAATCATTCAATATATTCAAGAAGGAGATAGATATATTTCTTAATGCCAAAGGGATCAAGGGATATGGGGAAAAAGTGGGAACAGTGTATTGAATTAGACGATCAGCCATGATCTTTTATGAATGTTGGAGCAGGCCCGAAGGGCCGAATGGCCTATTCCTGCTCCTATTTTCTATGTTTCTATGTTTCTACCAGAAAGCACTGCAAATGAGTCCAAAGCAGCAATGCAAGGAGGACTGGCAGGGTTTTAAATATAGCGCCAGCACCTGCTCCAGAGTCATCTGACGCTGTATTCGGTGTCTCGCATCCCATCCCCGCCATGTGATTGGCTGGGTCACTTCGTACATCAGTACAATTGGCCACCCGCTGCATAAACACAGTGGGCTGGCTGCCCACATGACTAGCATGGACGGCGTCCATTTCCGGGTCCACCGCTGGGAGCACGATGGGTTCACTAAGTTCAGCCCAATGTGCCGTAACCTCCAAAGCTAAGAACCAATAGCTGGAAATTGGGATTAGGCTGGATGGATACTTGTCAACTGGTGCAGACACAATGGGCCAAATGGCCTCCTTCCATGCTGTAAATTTCTATGAATCTATTTCTATCATTCAATATGTTAACCACTAGCCACATGTGGCTAATTGGGAATTGTATTCCCGGTTAGTAAATAAAAAATTAGCAATAGACATCATTGTTAGACACATGATAGTAATATCCATTCACATGGCATGTACATGTGGATCTTAACTTTTTAAAAATTCATTATTGGGATGTGGGCGTCGCTGGCTAGGCCAGCATTTATTGCCCGTTCCTAACTACCCTAGAGAAGGTGGTGGTGAGCTGCCACCTTGAACCGTTGCTGTCCATGTTGGGTAGGTGCACCTATAGTGCTGTTAGGAAGGGAGTTCCAAGATTTTGACCCAGCGACAGTGAAGAAACGGCGATAAAATTCCAAGTCAGGATGGTGTGTGACTTGGAGGGGAACTTTCAGGTGGTGGTGCTCCATGCATCTGCTGCCCTTGTCCTTCTAGGTGGTAGAGATCATGGGTTTGGAAGGTGCTGTCTAAGGAGCCTTGGTGCGTTGCTGCAGTGTATCTTGTAGATGGTACACACTGCTGCCACTGTGCATCAGTGGTGGAGGGAGTGAATGTTGTGTGTGGGGTGCCAATCAAGCGGCTGCTTTGTCCTGGATGGTGTCGAGCTTCTTGAGTGTTGTTGGAGCTGAATCCATCCAGGCAAGTGGAGACTATTCCATTACACTCCTAACTTGTGCCTTGGAGATGGTGGACAGGCTTTGGGGAGTCAGGAGGTGAGTTACTCGCCTCAGGATTCCTAGCCTCTGACCTGCTCTTGTAGCCACAGTATTTATATGGCTACTTCAGTTAGTTTCTGGTCAATGGTAGCCCCTAGGATGTTGATCATGGGGGATTCAGCAATCGTAATGCCGTTGAATGTCAAGGGGAGATGGTTAGATTCTCTCTTGTTGGAGATCATCATTGACTGGCACTTGTGTGGCGCGAATGTTACTTGCCACTTATCAGCCCAAGCCTGGATATTGTCCAGGTCTTGCTACATTTCTGTACGGACCGTTTCAGTATCTGAGGAGTCGCGAATGGTGCTGAACATTGTGCAATCATCAGTGAACATCCCTACTTCTGACCTTATGATTGAAAGAAGATCATTGATGAAGCAGCTGAAGATGGTTGGGCCTAGACACTACCCTGAGGAACTCCTGTAGTGATATCCTGCAACTGAGATGATTGACCTCCAACAACCGTAGCCATGTTCCTTTGCGCTAGGTATGACCCCAACCAGTGGAGAGTTTTCCCCCATTGACTCCAGTTTTGCTCGGGCTCCTTGATGCCATACTCAGTCAAATGCTGCCTTGATGTCAAGAGCAGGCACTCTCACCTCACCTCTTGAGTTTAGCTCTTTTGTCCATGTTTGAACCAAGGCTGTAATGAGGTCTGGAACTGAGTGGCCCTAGTGGAACCCAAACTGAGCATCAGTGAGCAGGTTATTGCTAAGCAAGTGCTGCTTGATAGCACTGTTGACAACACCTTCCATCAGTTTACTGATGATTGAGAGTAGATTGATGGGGTGGTAATTGGTGGGGTTGGACTTGTCCTGCTTTTTGTCTACAGGACATACCTGGGCAATTTTCCACATTGCCGGGTAGATGCCAGTGTTGTAGCGATACTGGAACAGTTTGGCTAGGGGTGAGGCAAGTTCTGGAGCATAGGTCTTCAGTACTATTGCTGGAATGTTGTCAGGGCCCATAGCCTTTGCAGTATCCAGTGTCTTCTGTCATTTCTTGATATCACGCGGAGTGAATCAAATTGGCTGAAGTCTGGCATCTGCGATGCTGGAGACTTCAGGAGGAGGCCAAGATGGATCATCAACTTGGCACTTCTGGCTGAAGATTTTTGCCTTATCTTTTGCACTGATGTGCTGGGCTGCCCCATCATTGAGGATGGGGATATTTGTGGAGCTTCCTCCTCCTGTTAGTTGTTTAATTGTCCACCACCATTTATGACTCGATGTGGCAGGACTACAGAGCTTAGATCTGATCCGTTGGTTATGGGATTGCTTAGCTCTGGCTATCGTATGCTGCTTATGCTGTTTGGCACGTAAGGAGCCCTGGATTGTAGCTTCACCAGGTTGACACCTCATTTTTAGGTATGCCTGGTGCTGCTCCTGGCGTGACCTCCTGCACATTTCATTGAACCAGGGCTGGTCCCCCGGCTTGATGGTAACGGTGGAGTGGGGGATCTGCCTGGCCAAGAGGTTACAGTTTGTGGTTGAGTATAATTCATCTGCTGCTGATGGCCCACAGTGCCTCATGGATGCCCAGTTTTGCATTGCTAGATCGGTTCGAAATCTATCCCATTCTGTGCATTTATTGGTAATATGGTAAGATGAAATGCAGAGTGTGCAGGTGCTTTTTGAACACTATGAGTATTTTGTCTCTTGGTTACTGAATGGTGGTAAATGTTTCTTAAGTAAAGATACACATGTGGAATACATTTACTTGAGTGAATATATACAATAGGTTTTTACCAGATTTAGTAAAACAGTGTCACTGTAGCCATACCTGTGGCTAATCAGCAATTTCTATTGGATAAAATTGTGTTCGAGTGATGGCAGTAAGCTGTGAGGTGCTGACTTCTTCTACATCCATAGACTCCAACTCAGTTTCATGTGGCATACCCAAAGAAACAGAAGAATAATAATTACAGTACTGTTTTGGTGACTGCTGTTGAGCTACAACTTTCTGCTGAATGATTAGCATGGAAGCATGCATCAACATCTGGTTTCATTTCTGGAAGTGAACAAATAGGATGAGAAAAAATAATGTGGGAAGTTTGCTGCAAATCCTAAATTGGGCCAATTCTTGCACATTTCTATTTCTTGCTTACTGAGTCTTTTCCCAGAGGGGGTAAGAGAATGGAAGTTGGGATTTCTCTCTTTTGTGCATTTTCTCTTCCTCTTCTAGTGTGCAGTCTTCTGCAGAGTAAGAAGCTAATAAAAATTGGCAGGAGCATATACTGTGATACCTGTTTCTCAATGGGTAGCTAATAATAAATGTGATTACATAAGCATCAACTATGCGGTACATTACATGCAGTGATTTATCAGGGGAATAGAAGAATGTGACGGAAGGAACTCTCAGTGGGAAAAGGTGCAGCTACGAGTTGTGCCCTGCTGTATAATGGGTGTTTATAGGAAACATTTAAAGTGCTGTTTAACTGTATGAGTGTGTGTGTGTGGGGGTGGGGGGGGGGGGGGGTGGGGGGGCATGCATAATTAATACATCGCATTACTATCAGATTATGATGGGGTCCCCAACCATGGCAAACCTTGTGAGGTGAATAATTTCAGTGATGCTGCTGCCAGCTCACTAGTTCAGTTACCATTCAATCTGTGTTGCCACTCCCTGCCTGGTGTAGTATAATGTGATGTAGGTTGTTGCTGGGTAGATATGTAAATAGGCTGTAAGCAGACCCTCGTGTGAAGAGTATTGTACTGGCAGCCAGAGATGATAGATGTTTGTAAATAAACTCCTATTATCTTAATCCACGGACTACTATTTTTTATGTGGTACAAAGAGTATAGTAAACTGGATGTTACATGGTGGCAACTGAAAAGTGATCATAGAAGAGAAGAAACGACAACATCGAGAAAACAGAAGAAGATGGAAAAGTCATTGCCCTTGCCAGAGGCCTTTGAGCAAGTAGCAGGTCTGAACCAAGCTGAGGCATGGCTGAAATGGGTCTAGAGATTCGAGAGGTACCATTCTGCGTCAGGTTTAGCATAGAGACCAGACAAAGAGCTGGTCAATACATTGTTCTACTCCATGGGGAAATGTGCAGAGGACATTCTCATAACTCAAGGAATTGATGAGAAGCAGATTACTTATGCTAAAGTCATGAAAGCTATGGAAAGGTATTTCAAGATCAGAAAAATGTTATTGTTGAATAGGTAAAATTTAATAAGCGCACCCAGGGAAAAAGGGAAAGCATTGAATTATTTATTAATGACCTATACAAGATTGCTGCAGATCTCTGAAGATTGCGAGTATGAAACCTTGCCTGAGGAATTCATTCGAGATAGAATCGTAGTCGGGGTGATTGACAATGCACTGTCAGATCAACTACAGTTGAGGGAAGACTTGAGTTTACAAAAAGTCATTCAGCTAAGCAGACAGTGGGAGGTTAGAAAATATAACTGACCCGTAGTTCGATGGGACGGTGAGAGTCTGATCTTGAAGACATTAGGCTCAGTGAATTTTGTGAAAAAAAATTGAACAGAATGGCGCCAAGAAGCCCGAAAGGTGGGAAAGGCATCCAAAGGCTGCAGCATTGAATTGTAGTAGGTGTGGCTAAGAGAGACAATGGTGGGAAAATTGCCCAACCAGGGAGGTGGAATGTTTCCTCTGTAGAAAAAAAGGATATTTCCAGTCAATGTGTCACAGCAAGTGGCAGATGCTGCGGACCAGCAAAGGACCAAATCATTTAAACAAGAGAATAAACGAGATACAAGATGACCAAATGATTGAAACCCCTTTCTTAGGAGAAATACAAGCAGCAAATCAAAATTGCTGGACAGCAGATATCATAGTAGGATAGTAGTAGCTTTAAGTTAGACACAGGAGCAGTGGTTTCTGTTCTATCAGATAAGGAACCATGGCTAAAGAAGGGAAGCTTTAGAACAACAAAACAGAAACTATGTGGACCTGGAGGTATAGAGCTGAAAGTTATAGGGGAACTGAGAATGACTTTAAGATACAAGAATAAAGAGATTTCCAAAACACTATATATTATTAAGAATCAGTGTTCTACATTACTCAGGAGGAAGGCTTGCACTGACCTACAACTGTTATGTAGGGTAGAAGAAATTAAGGGACAAGAGAACCAACCAAGAAATCTTAGGGCTGAATTCCTGAAGCTATTTAGAGGATCAGGAAAACTGAAGACAGAGTATCACATAAGTCTGAGAAAGGAGGTAGAGCCTGTATGTTTATTCACACCGAGAAAGGTCCCACACCCACTCCCGGAAAAGGTTAAACAAGAAATAGAAGCATTGGAGAACCAAGGAGCAGTAACTAAACCAATTAGATGGTGTTCTGGTATGGTTCCAGTAAAGAAACCAAATGGATCCATAAGAATCTGTGTAGACCTCATTCAACTTAAAACAGTAGAGAGAGAGATCCACCCAATGGCATCAGTGGATGAAAGTTTAGCAAAACTGGGAAAAAGCTCCATATTTATGAAATCAGATGCAAAGAGTGGATTCTGGCAGTTACCACTGGATGAAGAGTCTATATGTTGACAATGTTTATAACATGATTTGGGAGATTCTGTTTCAACAGGCTACCATTTGGTATAACAACGGGACCGGAGATCTTTCAGAGAATGATGTCAAGAATCCTAGAAGGCTTAGAGGGAATAATCTGTCACATGGACGATGCCCTAATTCACAGTGCAAACCTGTAAGAACATGACACAAGGGTAAGAGCTGTATTACAAAGACTAGAAGAAGCAGGTCTCACGTTAAATGAGAAGTGTGTATTTTTGCAGAAAACAGTGAAGTTCCTTGGTCACAAAATTGATGGGTCAGGTATCAAGGCAGATCCACAAAAGATGAAGGCAATAAAAGATGTCCCAGAACCAAAGAACATAACAGAACTACCAAGATTCACAGGAATGGTGAATCAGGTAGAGAAATTCTTTTAAAAATTTAGCTATGATAAATGAGCCCTTGCAACAACTACTAAAGAGCAGTAATAAGTGTTATTGAGGAGAAAGGCAGAAAAAAATCCATTGAGAAAATCAAAGAGGTGTTAACTTGGTCAGAGGTGTTAGCACACTATGATCCAGAGCTAACGACCATAATTGCGGCGGATGCATCAGCAGTCTTGTTTCAAATCCAGGAGGATGGAAGACGCAGACCTGTGTATTTTGCTTCTCGTTCGTTAACTGAAACTGAACAGAGATATGCAGTTGTTGAGAAAGAAGTGTTGACAGCAACGTGGGCATGCAAAAAATTTTCAGACTACATATTGGGTCGTAAGTTCAAGATTGTGTTATGATCGGTTAGAGGGGTCTAGGGGTTCCCGCTCAGCCTTTGCCTGGTTTAACCATAACAGGGTTTAATTTTGTTAAAAAAACACCATGTTTTAGCTCCCCCTTAGTGAATCCTTGTTCACCACTTTTCAATTGTAAGGCAAAGAAATCAATTCAGGTGGCTTGGGAGAAAGTGAGTGAGAGAGAGAGAGAGAGAGGCTTCCCACTTCAGTTTCAACTGCCTTCTGCCTCTTTCTCTGTGGCACAATTCAAAACACCCCAGGTTGCCCAGCAGGTTAGTCATGTAATGACCTGGTTTGACCGCTTCTGTTTGTGGATTCTGCCATTTTAGCAGTCATTTGAGCTTCCTCACCTTCGATGTCTGGTGAGCAAAGTCCATTTTGGGTTAAGTGGACCAGGGAATAGTCCTTTGTCTCTCCAAGCACTGTCTGTTAGTATGCAAATGCCCTTCCAGCACAACTGTCTGGTGATTTTTTTAACAAGTCATTTCTTCACTCCAGCAACAGTTTAACATCAATGTCCATATGATGAAATTAATATGCCTCATTCTTGGCAGGTGGGGTTCTGCATGACAATTGAAACTGCCCACAAACTGCTCATGACGTTGAATTCGAAAGATCTAGTGAAGTTACCTCCAAGGGTACAAAGATTTCGACTAAGACTAATGTGGTATAATTCGACGACTAAATATTTTCCAGGTAAACAACAAATAACGGCAAATGTGTTATCAAGAGCAACAATTGGAAGAGCTGAACAAAGAGATGTCTTACTTCTGGAGGAAGTAGAAGTCTTTGCTTCAACAATTATCTTAAATCTGTGTCTTCTTGTTACCTACCCTTCTGACAGTGGAAATGGATTCTCCCTAACTACTCTATCAAAACCTTTCATAATTTTGAACAACTGTATTACATCTCTGCACTAAGGACAACAATCCCAGCTTCTCTAGTCTCTCAACATAACTGAAATCCCTTATCCCTAGTACCATTCTGGTAAATCTTCTCTGTATCTTCTCCAATGCCTTGACATCCTAAAGTGTGGTGCCCAGGACTGGACAAAATACTTAATCTGTGGCCTAACCAACGTTTATAAAGGTTTAGCATAATTTCCTTGCTTTTGTACACTAAATCTCTATTTATAAAGCTAAGAATCCATATGCTTTTTTAAGAGCCTCTTCAATTTGTCCTACCACCTTCAAAGATTTGTGTAAGTGAACCTCCACATCTCTCTGTTCCTGCAGCTCCTTTAAAATTGTACCATTTAGTTTATATGGCGCCTCTTCATTTTTCCTTCCAAAATGCATTATTTCACACTTCCCTACATTAAATTGAGTGTCAGTCATGGCTCAGTTGGTAGCCCTCTCACCTCTAAGACACAAGGTTCTGGGTTCCACAAAAATCAAGGTTGACACTCCAGTGCAGTACTGAGGTAGAGGCGTCAGAGGTGCCATCTTTTGGATGCGATGTCAAACCGAGGCCCCATTTGCTTGCTCGTGTGGATGTAAAAGAGCGCATGACACTATTTCGAAGAAGAGCAGGAGAGTTATCACCGGTGTCCTGGCCAATATTTATTCCTCAATCAACATCATAGAAACAGATTATCTGGTCATTACCACATTGCTGTCTGTGGCAGTTTGCTGTGCGCAAATTGGTTGTTGTGTTTCCCGATTTACAACCGTGGTCATAAAAAGTACTACATAAATGCAAGTCCTTTTTTTCTTTTTAAAATTTCAGTTACCATGTAGCTGCCCATTTCACTGTCTATGTTCTCTTGAAGCCTGCTGTAATCTTCCTCACTATTTACTACATTTTCAAGCTTTGTATCATCTGTAAACTTTGAAATTATGCCCCCAATACCAAAGTCCAAGTCTTAAATATATATCAAAAAGAGCAGTAGTCCTAACACCCACTCCTGGGGAACACCACTGTATACTTCCCTCCAGTCTGATAAACAACCATTCATCACTACTCTCTGCTTTCTGTTACTTAGCTAATTTTGTATTCACACTTCAGCTGCCCCTATACTCCATGGGCTCCAATTTTGCTAACCAGTATATTATGTGATACTTCATCACATGGGATGTGGGCATCGCTGGCATGGCCAGCATTTATTGCCCATCCCTAATTGCCCTTGAGAAGGGCTGCAGTCCATGTGGTGTAGGTCCACCAACAGCGCTGTTAGGGAGCTGCAGGATTTAGACCTAGCGACAAGGAAGGAATCGCAGTATATTTCCAAGTCAGGATGGTGTGTGACTTGGAGGGGAACTTGCGGGTGGCATTGTTCCCATGTGTTTGCTGCCCTTGTTCTTCCAGATCGTAGGGGTCGCAGGATTGAAAGGTGCTGTTGAAGGAGGCTTGGTGGGTTGCTGCAGTGCATCTTGTAGATGGTACACACTGCTGCCACTGTGCATCGGTGGTGGAGGGAGTGAATGTTGAAGGTTGTGGTTGGGGTGCCAATCAAGTGGGCTGCTTTGTCCTGGATAGTGTGGAGCTTCTTGTGTGTTGTTGGAGCTTCTCTCAACCAGGGCAAGTGGAGGGAGAGTATTCAATCACACTCCTGACTTGTGCCTTGTAAATGGTGGATAGACTTTGGGGAGTTTACAAAGTTATAAGCGGCATGGACAGAGTGGATAGTCAGAAGCTTTTTCCCAGGGTGGACGAGTCAGTTACTAGGGGACATAGGTTTAAGGTGAGAGGGGCAAAGTTTAGAGGGGATGTGCGAGGCAAGTTCTTTACACAGAGGGTGGTGAGTGCACGGAACTTGTTGCCGGGGGAGGTGGTGGAAGCAGGTACCATAGAGACATTTAAGAGGCATCTTGACAAATATATGAATAGGATGGGAATAGAGGGATACAGATCCCGGAAGTGCAGAAGGTTTTAGTTTAGGCAGGCATCAAGATCGGCGCAGGCTTGGAGGGCCGAATGGCCTGTTCCTGTGCTGTACTGTTCTTTGTTCTTTGTTCTTTGAGTCAGGAGGTGAATTACTCGCCACAGAATTCCCAACCTCTGACCTGCTCTTGTAGCCACAGTATTTATGTGGCTGCTCAAGTTCAGTTTCTGGCCAATGGTAACCCCCAGGATGTTGATGGTGGGGGATTCAGCAATAGTAATTCCATTGAATATCAAGGGAAGATGGTTAAATTCTTTCTTGTTGGACATGGACATTGCCTGGCACTTGTGTGGGGCATATGTTACTTGGCACCTATCAACCCAAGCCTGAATGTTGTCCTGGTCTTGCTGCATGCTGCATGCAGGCACATACAGCTTCATTATCTGAGGAGTTGTGAATGGAACTGAACACTGCGAACATCCCCACTTCTGACCTTATGATGTAAGCAAGGTCATTGATGGAGCAGCTGAAGATGGTTGGGGCTAGGACGTAACATTTGCAACACGCCAGTCCTCTGGGACCACTCCCATATCCAAGGAGAATTGAAAGCTTGTGTGGAAAGCCTCCACTATTTCACCCTTACTTCCCTCAGTAATCTAAGATGCATCCTATCTGAACTTGGTGAGTTTTCTACTTTGAATGCTGACAGCCTTTTAAGTACCTCCTCTTTACCTATTTGTATCCTATCCAATTTGTCTACTATCTCCTCCTTTACTGTGACATTGGCAGCATCCTCTTCTTCAGTGAAGTACTCATTTAGTGCCCCAGGAATGTCCTTGTTTGCTTTTTTGGTGGACTCAAACTATTTTTATTACTATCAGTTTTAAGGTCTGGCTTGTTCTAAAAATGATTTGTGCTAGCTCCTTGTTTTATAATTTATTTAAACTGAAGTGTCATGCTAGGCACCCCGCCGCCAAGAATGAGGCACATTAATTTTGTCATGAACATTGATTTTAAACTGTTACTGCAGTGAAGAAAGGACTTATTAAACAGGTCAGCCGTGGCTGGAAAAGACATTTGCATATTAACAGACAGTGTTTGGAAGGACAAAGGACCATTCCCCGACATTCAACCCACAATGAACTTTTGATCACCAGACGTTGAAGGTGGGGGAGCCCGCATTCCAAGGTAACTGCTAAGATGGCCGAATGCACAAACGGACATGGTCAAACCAGCTAGTCACATGGGCAACCTGAGTTTTTTGAATTTGTACAAACAGTTTGAGCAGAGTGTCTTTTTGCTCCTGGACTGAAAAGATCTCCCTTCTGTCTCCCATCTCTTTCTCACAAGCTTCTAAATCCACTGAAGACAATGAACCCCAAGAAAGAAAAGTCTCCTACAGCGAACAAGGTTTAAGAAGAATACGGGGCCCCAACGAAAAGCAAGATCAACCTACAATCAAGGACTCTAGAGTGAGCTCGAAGAACTGTAACAACAACTCTTCAGATATTGCCTCAAACTTTTAGACTTTATTTTTCGTCTGCTCTTTTCTGTTTCTATTTGCATATGTGTAGCACGTATGCATGCTAGTGTGGGCACGTTGTGTATCCGTAGGCTTTAACCGAATTAGAGTTTAAGTTTATAAATTTCAACTTTTCTTCTTTAAACCTAAGAAAGCCTGTTTGTGCTGATTTCTTTGCCTTATAATTGGAAAGCGGTGAACAAGGATTCATCAAGGGGGAGCTAAAAACAGTGTGTTTAAAATTAAACCCTATTACAGTAAGACCAGGTGAAAGAAAGGGAGCCCTAGACCTCTTTCTCACCTGGTCATAACAGAAGGGAAACCTTTGAAAAGAAAAATGAAAGACTTGCATTTATATAGCTCCTTTCACAACCTAAGGACATCCCAAAGCGCCTCACAGCCAATGAAGTTTTAAAGTGTAGTCACAGTTGTGAAAAAGTAGGAAAACTTGCTGTTATAAATGGTCATGATAGGTGCTTTTTACAGACATTTACACAGAACTGTTTCCAGTGGCAGGAAGGTCAGTAACCAATAGGCACAGATTTAAAGTAATTGGCAAAAGAACGAGAAGTGACATGAGGACATTTTTTTTACACAGCAAGTTGTTGTGACCTGGAATGCACTGCCTGAAAGGGTGGTGGAAGCAGATTCAATAGTAACTATCAAAAGGAATTGGATAAATAGTTGAAGGTAAAAAAAATTGTGGGGCTAAGGGGAAAGAGCAGGGGAGAGGGACTAATTGGATAGTTCGTTCAAAGAACTGGCACAGACATGATGGACCGAATAGCCTCCTCTATGTTGCATCATTCCATGATTAGACAATAAGGTTAAAGGATAATGAAACAGAGGAACAATGGAGAAGGAGATGGGTGAATAAGGGTTAAATTACAACCAAAAAGGGAAATAAAATGAGGGAACAATTAGATTAAGAGAGAAAAAGAGACAGAAAGCAAAAATTAAGAAAAAGAATTAAAATTTAAAAACCTCTAGGAACAATTTACTACCTGCAGGAATGAGACTCCCCAGTTTCAATTGTTCCCTTTCTGGGCTTCCGAGGTTTGCGTGCCATTGCACAAATATAAATGTCATAATTAAAGGATCATTACATTGTAAAGTACCAGCACTAAATTTCTGCAGCAAAGTTACTTAGTTTTAACAGCGCAAATGCAGCAATTTCTTGAAACTCATGATGTCATAGAGTCATTATGGCACAGAAGGAGTCCATTTAGCCCACTGAGTCCATTCCGGGTCTCTGTAGAGCAGTCAAGTCAGTTCCATTCCCTTGCTCTATCCTCCATAGCCCTGCAAGTTTATTTCCCTCAAGTGTATATCCAATTTTCTTTTGAAATCATTGATCATCTCCACTTCCACCACCCTCATAGGCAGCGAGTTCCAGGTCATTACCACTCGCTATGTAAAAAACCTTCTTCCTCACTTCCCCCCTGCATCTCTTGGTCAAAACCTTAAATCTGTGTTTCTCAATCCTTGTACCATCAGCTAATGGAAACAACTTTTCATTGTCTACCTTATTTAATACTGTCATAATATTGGATACATGTATCACATTTTTAAAAATTCGTTCGTGGGATGTGGGCATCGCTGGCAGGGCCAGAATTTATTGCCCATCCCTAATTGCCCTCGAGAAGGTGGTGGTGAGCTGCCTTCTTGAACCACTACAGTCCTTGGGGTGTAGGTACACCAACAGTGCTGTTACGAAGGGAGTTCCACGATTTTGACCCAGCGACAATGAAGGAACTGCAATATAGTTCCAAGTCAGGATGGTTTACGGCTTGGAGGGGAACTTGCAAATGGTGCTGTTCCCATGTATCTGCTGCCTTTGTCCTTCTAGGTGGTGGAAGTCGCAAGTTTGGAAGGTGCTATCGAAGGAGCCTTAGTGCAGTGCATCTTGTAGATGAGGGGTGTCCAACCATTTCGCGTAAAGGACCACATTACAATTTTTGTCTTACATCGGGGAGCGGTGAGACAATTTCAGAAAGATAAAGGCATTAAACATTTATCTTACTATTAATCAAAACAATAACAAATGTGCATTTTTGTGAAGAAGCTTTAAATGAGAAGATTAATTTATTGACTTAGTTTCTTGTCATTATATTGGACACTGATCTAGTGAGGTACCTGGCATTTTTTTGCTTGCACAAGTAGTCAATGTTTGCCCGCAGACTTGATGTCGTGATGCCAAGTATTCCGGATAGACATCCATCTGTCAGGAGTGATCTTGATCACTCTCTATCCCTCTCTCTGTCTCCCTCTCTGTGTCCCCCCACCATCCCCCCCCTGTACTGTCCTCACTCTCTGTGTACTCCCTCTCTCTGTCCCCCACTCTTTTTCTTTCTGTCCTCCCTCTCTCGCTCTGCTCCTCTCTCTGTTCCTCCCCCTCTCTCTCTGTTCACCCACTCTATCTCTCTCTGTGCCCCCTCTCCCTGTTCACCTTCTCTCTCTCTTGCTTTCTCTCTCTCCTCTTTTTCTCCATCTCTCTTCCCCCTCTCTCTCCCCCCCTTTCTTTCTCCCCCTGCTGTCTCTCTCTCTGTTCCCCCAACTTTGGACAGATTTCTGATTTTCTGCTGGATTCCGACTTTATTTAAAATTCTGCTGAAAAACCCCTAATCTGTCTGAAGTTGGAAAAGTGCTGTTCCTGCAGTCAGCTGTGAAAGTGATAGCGTGATGTTTTTTAAAAGTCGGTCTGGAAGAAGAAGCCAATGGGAAATTTCTCAGCTTTGAAATACATCCACGGGCTGGATCCTGGCCCGCGGGCTGTATGTTGGACAATCCTGTTGTAGATGGGACACCCTGCTGCCACTATGCGTCGGTGGTGAAGGTGGTGGATGGGGTGCCAAACAAGTGAGCTGCATTGTCCTGGATGGTGTCAAGCTTCTTGAGTGTTGTTGGAGCTGCACCCATCCAGACAAGTGGAGAGTATCCCATCACACTCCTGACTTGTGCCTTACAGATGGTGGACAGACTTTGGGGAGACAGGAGGTGATTGTCACTTTTGTGGCCTGAATGTTACATGCCACTTATCAGCCCAACTCTGGATGTTGTCCAGGTCTTGCTGCATCTGGACGTGGGCTGCTTCAGTATCTGAGGAGTCATGAATGGTGCTGAACATTGTGCAACTCGCCACAGAATTCCCAGTTTCTGACCTGCTCTTGTAGCCACAGCATTAATGTGGCTGGTCCACTTCAGTTGCCAGTCAGTGGTAACCCCCAGAATGTTGATAGTGGGGGGATTCAGCGATGGTAATGCCATTGAACATGGGAGATGGTTAGATTCCCTCTTGCTTGAGATGGCCATTGCCTGGCACTTTTGTGGCCTGAATGTTACTTGCCACTTATCAGCCCAACCCTGGATGTTGTCCAGGTCTTGCTGCATCTGGACATGGCTGCTTCAGTATCTGAGGAGTCATGAATAGTGCTGAACATTGTGCAATCATCAGCAAACATCCTCACTTCTGACCCTATAATGGAAGGAAGGTCATTGGTGAAGCAGCTGAAGATGGTTGGGCCTAGAACACTACCCTGCCTAACTCCTACTGCAGTGATGTCCTGGGACTGAGATGATTGACCTCCAACAATCACACCCATCTTCCTTTATGTTAGGTATGACTCCAACCAGCGGAGAGCAATCTCTCCTCAACCTCCTTTGATCCAAGGAAAACAATCTCTGCTTCTCCAACTTAACCCTGTAGCTAAAATCCCTCATCCCTGGATCCATTCTGGTAAATCATCTCTGCACTCTCTCAAGGACCCTCACATCCATCCTTAAGTGTGGTGACCAGAACTGGATGCAATACTCTAGTTGTGGCCGAACCAGAATTTTATAAAGGCTCAGCATAACTTCCCTGCTTTTGTACTCAATATCTCTATTTATGAAGTCCAGGATCCCATATGCTTTGCTAATTACTCTCTCAATGTGTCCTGCCACTTTCAAAGATGTATTCACATGAACCCCCAGATGCCTCTGTCCCTGTACATTCTTTCAAACTGTGCCATTGTCTATATCTCCTCTCCCTATCCCTTCTGCCAAAATGCATCACCTCACGTTTCTCTGTATTAAATTCCATCTACCACTTGTCTGCTCATTCAACTAGCCTATCTATATCCTCTGAGCATAGAAATAGGACGTTAGAGCTGATGAATGCATGGCTAGAGAGATGGTGCAGGAGGGAGGGCTTTAGATTCCTGGGGCATTGGGACTGGTTCTGGGGGAGATGGGACCTGTACTAGCCATACTGTTTTCACCTCAAAAGGGACGGGACCAATATCCTTGCCGGGAGGTTTGCTGCTGCTGTTGGGCAGGGTTTAAAGTAGTTTGGCAGGGGAATGGAACCTGAGGGTAGACTCAGGTGGGGCAAAATCAGAAGTGGAAATAGAAATGGAAGGCAGAAAATTATTGACTGAGTCTGAAGGACAGAGGAAACAATGGGTAGAAAATAAAAAGAGTTTGGCAGTGCTCAAGGGTATATACTTCAATGCAAGGAGTATGGCAAATAAAGTAGACAAACTGAGGGCACAGATAGAAATGTAGCAGTATGATATCACAGCTATTACTGAAACGTGGCTTAAAGAGGGACAGGAATGGCAGCTCAACGTTCCTGGTTATAGGGTTTTCAGACGAGATGGGGGGGGTGATAAAAAAGGAGGGGGTTGGGAATTTTGGTTAAAGAAGCAATTACAGCTGTGAGTAGGGATGATATGTTAGAAGGATCATCAATTGAGGCCATACGGATTGAGCTGAGGAACAAAAAGGGGCAGTCATGCTACTGGGAGTGTACTATAGACCCCGAACAGTCAGAGGGAGATAGAAGAGCAAATATGCAGGCAAATTTCTGTGAAGTGCAAAAACAATTGGGCAGTAATAGTAGGAGATTTTAACTACCCCAATATTAACTGGGATAGTTGTAGTGTGAAAGGAATGGCGGGAACAGAATTCTTAACGTGCATTCAGGAAAACTGGTTTGGCCAGTATATAGCAAGTCCAATAAGAGAGGGTGCAGTTTTAGACTTAGCTTTAGGAAATGAAGCTGGGCAGGTGGAAGGAGTGGCAGTGGGAGAGCATTTTGGTGGTAGTGATCATCATTCAGTTAGGTATGACATAATTATGGAAAAGGACAGAGATAGAACAGGAGTTAAAGTGCTAAAGTAAGGACAATCTTATTAAGTTGAGAAGTGATTTAGCAAAATTGGACTAGAAACAGCTACTTGAAGGTAAATCAGTGTCAGAGCAGTGGGAGACATTCAAAGGGGAGATTCAGGGGATTCAAAGTAAACATGTTCCCACAAAGAGAAATGGGGGACGACCAAATCTAGAGCCCCATGGATGTCAAGGAGCTTACAGGGTATGATAAGGCAGTAAAGGAAAGCTTATGTCAGACACCAAGAACTCAATACTACAGAAAGTCGAGAGGAGTATTGAAAGTGGAGGGGTGAAATCAAAAAGGAAATTAGGAAAGCAAAGAGAGGGCATGAAAGAATATTGACAAGTAAAATCAAGGAGAGCCCAAAGATGTTTTATCAATATATTAACAGTAAGAGGATAACCAAGGAAAGATAAGGCACATAAAAGACCAAAAAGGTAACCTATGTGTGGAGGCGGAAGATGTGGCTATAGTTCTTAATGAATACTTTGCGTCTGTCTTCACAAAAGCAGGGATGATGCAGACATTGTAGTTAAGGAGGAGGAGTCTAAAGTATTGGATGTGATAAACATAGGGAGAGAGGAAGTACTAAGGGGATTAGCATCCTTGACAGTGGATAAATCACCAAGGTCAAATGAAATGTACCCCAGGCTGTTAAAAGAGCCAGGGAGGAAATAGCAGAAGGTCTGACCATCTGGAGGATTGGAGGTCTGCTAATATTGTACCTCTGTTTAAAAAGGGAACGAGGGACAGACCGAATAATTACAGGCCAGTCAGTCTAACCTTGGTAGTGGGCAAATTATTGGAATCAATTCTGAGAGACAGGATAAACTGTCACTTAGAAAGGCATGGAATAATCAAGAATAGTCAGCATGGATATGTTGAGGGAAGGCCATGTCTGACTAACTTGATTGAATTTTTTGAGGCGATAACAAGGAGGATTGATGAGGGTAGTGCAGTTGATGTGGTCTACATGGATTTTAGCAAGGACTTTGACAAGGTCGTACATGGCAGGCTGATTAAAAAGATAAATGCCCATGGGATCCAGGGGAATGTAGCAAGGTGGATACAATATTAGCTCGGTGGCAGGAAACAAAGGGTAATTGTTGATGGGTGTTTTTACGACTGGAGGGCTGTTTCCATTGGGGTTCTGCAGGGCTTAGTACTAGGTTTCCTGCTTTTTGTAGTATATATTAAAGATTTGGATGCAAATGTAGGGGGAATGATCAAGAAGTTTGCAGACGGCACAAAAATTGGCTGCCTGGTTAATAGTGAGGAGGATAGCGGGAGGCTGTAGGAAAATATCAATGGACTGGTCAAGTGGGCAGAAAAGTGGCAAATGGAATTTAACCCAGAGAAGTGTGAGGGGATGCATTTGGGGAGGTCAAACAAGGCAAAGGAATACACAATAAATGGGAGGATACTGAGAGGTGTAGAGGAAATGAGGGACCGTGATGGGTATGTCCACAGATCCCTGAAGGTAGCAGAACAGGTCGATAATGTGGTTAAGAAGGCATATGGAATCCTTTCCTTTATTAGCTGAGTCATAGAATATAAGAGTAGAGAGATTATGCTGCAACTATATAAAACATTAGTTAGGCCACAACTTGAGTACTATGTGCAGTTCTGGTCACCTCATTACAGAAAGGATGTGATTGCACTAAAGAGGATACAGAGGAGATTTATGAGGATGTTGCCAGGACTGGAAAATTGCAGCTATGAGGAAAGATTGGATAGGCTGGGGTTGTTCTCCTTGGAACAGAGGAGGCTGAGGGGAAATTTGATTGAGATGTACAAAATTTTGAGGGCCTGGATAGAGTTGATGGGAAGGGCCTATTTACCTTAGCAGAGGGGTCAGTGACTAGGGGCATAGATTTAAAGTGATTGGCAGAAGGATTAGAGGAGAGATGAGGAAATGCTTTTCACCCAGACGGTGGTGGGGTCTGGAACTCACTGCCTGAAAGGGTGGTAGAGGCAGAAAACCTCATCTCATTTAAAAGGTGCCTGGATGTGCACCTGAAGTGCCGTAACCTGCAGGGCTATGGACCAAATGCTGTAAAATGAGATTAGGCTGCGTGGCTCTTTTTTTCCGGCCGGCAGGAACACGATGGGCCAAGTGGCCTCTTTCTGTGCTGTAAACTTTCTATGATTCTATGACCTCCAAATTTTACTCTGTATTCCAATATCCAAGACATTTACATACATCAAAAAAGCAGTGGTCCAAGTACTGACTCTTGGGGAACACCACTGTCTACCATCCTCCAGTCTGAAAAACAGCCACTTACCATCTCTTGCTGTTATCTGTTCTTAGGTCAAGCTGACACTGACCCTCCTGTTCCATGACCTCGATTTTGTTAATGAGACTTTATGTGGTACTTTATCAAACATTTTTAAATCGATATAGACAACATCCACCACATTCCCCTCAACAATCTTCTCTGTAACATCAAAAAATTCAATTAGAAAGTCAAACACGATTTGCCTTTTATGAGTCTGTGCTGATTGCCCTTAATTAACACAAACCTCTCCAAGTGCCTGTTGATTTTTTCCCCCTGATTATTGTTTCTAAACCCTTACCTACCACTTGTGTTAAACTGACCAGCCTGTAGTTACTAAGAATGTCATTACACCCTTTCTGAACAAGGGTGTCACGTTTGCCACTTTCCAATCCTCTGGCACCTCCCCTGTATCTAGGAAAGATTAGAAGATTTTGGCAAGCCCTTTCACTATCTCCACTTTAACTTCCCTTAGCAACCTGGGATGCAAACCATCTGGATCAGGTGACTTATCCACTCTAAGCATAGGCAGCCTTTTCAGTATATCACGCTGATCAGTTTTCACCTTGTCCAATATCGCAACCATCTCCACTTCTGCTGATATTTTGTCAGTATCCTCTTCCTTAGTAAACACCAATACAAAGTACTCATTAAGTATTCTAGCCTTGCCCTGCACCTCTAAGCATATACCACACTCTTTGTCCCTAATAGGACCCACCCAGCCTCGTACTACCGCTTACTATTTACATGCCAGTAAAAGATCTTTCAGTTCCCTTTTATGTCAACTGTCATTCTCATATTCTCTCTTTGCCAGTCTTATTTTCCTCTTCACTTCCCCTCTCATTGTATTTGGCCTGGTTCTTGCTTGAAGAATTCCCTTGACATGCATCATACATTCTTTTTTTTGTTTCGTTATAATCTCTATCTCCCTCATCATCCAAGGAGTTCTGTCTTTTGTTCCCCTGCCTTTCACCCTTGTTAGATTGTATCTAGCCTGTAACTGAAACATCTCCTCCTTAGAGATCACCCATTGTTCAGTTACTGTTTTTCCTGTCAAACTTTGGTTCCATTTTACCCTGACTAGATCCCCTTTCATCCCATTGAAATTAGCCCTTTTCCAATTGAGAAGTTTTACTTTAGATTGTTCCTTGTTCTTCTCCATTACTAATTTAAACTTTATGATATGATAATGGTTCACTAATGTCCTTTAGGGAAGAAAATCTGCTGTCCTTACCTGGTCTGGCCTACAGGTGACTCCAGATCCACAGCAATGTGGTTGACTCTTACATGCACTTGAAATAGCCTAGTAAGCCACTCAGTTCAAGGGCAATTAGGGATGGGCAATAAATGCTGGCCTGGCCTGCGAAGCTCACATCCCATGAATGAATAAAAAAAAATTTTTAAATCACTTTTACCCAACTGTTCTCTCACAGATACTTGGTCCACTTTGCCCACCTCATGCCCCAGCACCAGTTCCAGCAATGCCTCCTTCCTAGTTAGACCGAAAACATACCAGTCAAGGAAGTTCTGCTGAACATAGTTGAGTAATTCCTCCCCCTCCTTACCCTTTATTATAACATTATCCCAATCATTATTTGGGTACTTAAAGTCTCCCAATGTCACCACTCTAGAGTCCTGACACATCTCTGGGATTTCCCTGCAGATTTGCTGCTCTTTTAGTTTTAGTTTAGTTTAGAGATACAGCACTGAAACAGGCCCTTCGGCCCACCAAGTCTGTGCCGACCATCAACCACCCATTTATACTAATCCTACACTAATCCCATATTCCTACCACATCCCCACCTGTTCCTTTATTTCCCTACCACCTACCTATACTAGGGGAAATTTATAATGGCCAATTTACCTACCAACCTGCAAGTCTTTTGGCTTGTGGGAGGAAACCGGAGCACCCGGAGAAAACCCACGCAGACACAGGGAGAACTTGCAAACTCCACACAGGCAGTACCCAGAATTGAACCCAGGTCACTGGAGCTGTGAGGCTGCGGTGCTAACCACTGCGCCACTGTGCCACCTGCACTGCTCTATCTCTCTGTCTCACTATTTTGAAGCCTATACAATACACTATTAAGCAATATCTTTCTTGCTTCTCAACTCTAATGAAATGGATTCTGTCCTTGCCCCCTCAAGGGCATCCTCTCTTTCCAACACTGCAATGTCTTCCCTAGTTAGTACTGCTACCCTACCTCCCTTTTCTCTTTCCCTATATTTTTTGAACACTTTATACCTTTGAATATTAAGGGGAGGGAGGGTGGCCCCCGGTTTTTGATGGCACTCTCAAATGGCTTCACGTAAACTGATTAAGTGAAGCGTGTCTAGATGAGTCCATCGCAGGTTTGTCTGGAAGTCAGGTGTGTAGCTACATCTAACTCCTAGTCCTCCTCACATGCTGACCATTCTGTACCTTCCTCTTCCTGTAGCTCCATTCCTCTCTGCAGCATATGTTGTGCAGGGCACAGCAGACCATAGTCATCCTGGAGAGCCTTGATGGGCCATACTGAAGGGCATCTCCAGATCTGTCGAGGCACCTGAACCGCACCTTGAGCAATCCGATCGCTTGTTCTATTATTGCCCTGTGCCCTAGTGGTGATGTAGCTCCTGTTGTTGATCGCTCCTCTGGCTCACTGGTAGGGTTTCTGACAGGAATCAGCAGCCAGGTCTTCAGAGGGTAGCCATTGTTTCCCAGGAGCTAGCCACTGCTGCTGTGTGGAGGAGAGTGTGGGAGAGGTGACTGCCGTAAAATGAATGAGTCATGGCAGCTCTCTTGATTTCTGGCACAGACATGTACTACCTTCTGATGGTCACTTACGAGCTGGACATTTAGGGAGTGGAATCCCTTGCAGTTAATGAAGAGTCCATGCTGATCTGAGGGCACCATGATTGCCACAAGCGTGCAAACAATGACTGAATGTACCTGTAGGAATCCAGCCACTGCAGCGAAGCTGACAGTCCACTTCAGTGTTTGACTGGCCTCATATCAATGGCAAAGTTGACATATTTGGTAGCCATGGAAAACAAGGCACAGGTGACCTGGGTGATGCACTTGTAGGCAGCAGATTGTGGAATCCTGCAGATGTCACCAGCAGATCCCTGGAAGGAGCCAGAGGAGAAGAAATTAAGGGCTGTGGTGACCTTGATGACAGCTGGCAATGCATGCCTAACTGACCCTGTTGGAAAGATGTCTTGTTCCAGGAAGTGGCTGCAGAGATAGTGGAGGCATTGGTCGAAATATTCCAGAACTCACTGGATTCCAGGAGGGTCCCAGTGGATTGGAAAACCGCTAATGTGACACCCCTGTTCAAGAAAAGAGGGAGACAAAAAGCAGGAAACTATAGGCCAGTCAGCCTAACATCGGTTGTTGGGAAAATGCTAGAGTCCATTATTAAGGAAGAAATAGCAGGACATTTAGAAAAGCTTAACGCAATCAAACAGAGTCAACATGGTTTTGTGAAAGGGAAATAATGTTTGACAAATTTACTGGAGTTCTTTGAAGATATAACAAGCAGAGTTGATAAAGGGGAACCAGTAGATGTAGTGTATTTGGATTTCCAGAAGGCATTCGATAAGGTGCCACATAAAAGATTATTGCACAAGATAGGAGCTCACGGTATTGGGGGTAATGTATTTGCATGGATTGAGGATTGGTTAACTCACAGAAGACAGAGAGTTGGGATTAATGGGTCTTTTTCAGCTTGGAAAGACGTAACTAGTGGAGTGCCACAAGGATCAGTCCTAGGGCCTCACTTATTTACTATCTATATTAATGACTTGGAGGAGGGAGCAGAGTGTAATATATTCCAAATTTGCTGACGATACAAAAATAGGTGGGAGTGATGAGGACATAAGGAATCTGCAAGGGGATATAGATAGGTTGAGTGAGTGGGCAAAAAGTTGGCAGACGGAGAGTTTAATGTAGGGAAGTATGAGGTCATGCACTTTGGTAGGAAGAATCAAAAGGCAGACTATTATTTAAATGGAGAGAGACTCCAAAAGAGTGCAGCACAGAGGGATCTGGGTGTTCTTGTGCATGAAACATAAAAAGTTAGCATGCAGGTGCAGCAATTAATTAAGAAGGCAAATGGAATTTTGGCCTTTATTGCTAGGGGGGTTGGAGTTTAAAAATCAGGAATCTTGTTACAACTGTACAGGGTGTTGGTGAGACCACACCTGGAGTACTGTGTACAGTTTTGGTCCCCGTATTTAAGGAAGGATATACTGGCATTGGAGGCAGTTCAAAAGAGATGGACTAGGCTGATTCCTGGGGTGAAGGGGTTGACGTATCAAGAACAGCTGAACAAGTTAAGCCTTTATTCATTAGCGTTTAGAAGAATGAGGGGTGATCTTATTGAAACATGCAAGATTCTGAGGGGGCTTGACAGGGTAGGTGTTGAGAAGATGTTTCCACTAGTGGGGGAATCTTGAACTAGGGGACATAGTTACAGAATAAGGGGACACTCATTTAAAACTGAGATGCAAAGGAATTTCTTCTCTCAGAGGGTAGTGAATGTCTGGAATTCTCTACCCCAGAGAGTTTTTATTTAGAGATACAGCACTGAAACAGGCCCTTCGGCCCACCGAGTCTGTGCCGACCATCAACCACCCATTTATACTAATCCTACACATAAATGATTTGGAGGAAAGTATAGGTGGACTGATTAGCAAGTTTGCAGACGACACTAAGATTGGTGGAGTAGCAGATAGTGAAGGGGACTGTCAGAGAATACAGCAGAATATAGATAGACTGGAGAGTTGGGCAGAGAAATGGCAGATGGAGTTCAATCAGGGCAAATGCGAGGTGATGCATTTTGGAAGATCCAATTCAAGAGTGAATTATACAGTAAATGGAAAAGTCCTGGGGAAAATTGATGTACAGAGAGATTTGGGTGTTCAGGTCCATTGTTCCCTGAAGGTGGCAACGCAGGTCAATAGAGTGGTCAAGAAGGCATACGGCATGCTTTCCTTCATCGGACGGGGTATTGAGTACAAGAGTTGGCAGGTCATGTTACAGTTGTATAGGACTTTGGTTCGGCCACATTTGGAATACTGCGTGCAGTTCTGGTCGCCACATTACCAAAAGGATGTGGATGCTTTGGAGAGGGTGCAGAGGAGGTTCACCCGGATGTTGCCTGGTATGGAGGGTGCTAGCTATGAAGAGAGGTTGAGTAGATTAGGATTATTTTCATTAGAAAGACGGAGGTTGAGGGGGGACCTGATTGAGGTGTACAAAATCATGAGAGGTATAGACAGGGTGGATAGCAAGAAGCTTTTTCCCAGACTGGGGGATTCAATTACAAGGGGACACGAGTTCAAAGTGAAAGGGGAAAAGTTTAGGGGGGATATGCGTGGAAAGTTCTTTACGCAGAGGGTGGTGGGTGCATGGAACGCATTACCAGCGGAGGTGGTAGACGCGGGCACGATAGCGTCTTTTAAGATGTATCTAGATAGATACATGAATGGGCAGGAAGTAAAGAGATACAGACCCTTAGAAAATAGGCGACAGGTTTAGATAGAGGATTTGGAGCGGCGTAGGCTTGGAGGGCCGAAGGGCCTGTTCCTGTGCTGTAATTTTCTTTGTTCTTAATTCCATATTCCTACCACATCCCCACCTGTCCCTATATTTCCCTACCACCTACCTATACTAGGGGCAATTTATAATGCCCAATTTACCTATCAACCTGCAAGTCTTTGGCATGTGGGAGGAAACCGGAGCACCCGGAGGAAACCCACGCAGACACAGGGAGAACTTGCAAATTCCGCACAGGCAGTACCCAGAATTGAACCTGGGTCGCTGGAGCTGTGAGGCTGCGGTGCTAACCACTGCGCCACTGTGCCGCCCATTGTGGAGGTTAGTTGTGAAGGTTAGATCACTGAAAGTATTTAAAGAGGAGATAGATAGATTTTTGAAATTTCGGGGAGCTGAGGGCTGTGAGGAGTTGGCACAAAAGAGGAGTTGAGGTCTGGGGCAGATCAGCCATGATCTTATTGAATGGCGGGGCAGGCTTGAGGGATCGAATAGCCTACTCCTGCTCCTATTTCTTATGTTCTAGAAGGCTGCAGATGTCTTCAATGGTCTGCTTGAAAAACCTGAGCCTCCTGAGCCACTGTTGCTCTGTCACGTTGAGGATGCTTACCCTCTGTCCGTGATGACAAGCTCCAATTTTTACAGGGTTAATGGTGGAGCGGTGCAAATCATCCAGCCATTTGTGGTGATTCGCAACTTAACGGCCTGGAGTTTGTGGTTCGTGGAGCAGCAAGGGCACTCGCCGCTGACCACGATGTAAGTCTCACTGAGAGACCAAGTGATCTCCCTGGTGAGAATTTCACCTCTATCACCTCTATTGCCATGCAGTGGTGTTGCAACTGATTGCAGCATTCTTTACTGGGGCATTCCCAGTGTGGAGCTCCAGTGATGTCACCAGTCTGTCCAAGCAGCCAATCACATTAAAGGATTTTCACAGACCCCCCCCCCCCCCAAAGAAACTAAAAGCCCTAAAATGAAATAACTATTAATTTTTTCTTTGTAGAACACATTAAGCATTGAGACATATACCTGGGGTAAAGGTAAAAGGTAAAGTATTCTGGAAGAAAAAACATTTTTAGAAAGCATTTAATTTAGCTGAAAAAAAACTACTAATCATTTAACAGCACTCTGCAATTATAAAATAAAATTTCAGAACCAGTTCCATTGTTCATCAAATTTTATTAATCACATCGCTGTAAAAAACTCAGTTACACCTGATTGATCAAGGGGCTGAATTTTACCAGTCCTTTGCGGACAGGCAGGCAAAATGGGGCGGGAAGGCATTGGGTGGCTCGCGGTGCCACTGCTGAGGCTGCTGAGCTGCCAGCTCTCTGCAGGCCCGGCGGCAGCCATTTAACTGGCTGCTAAAATAAAAGCAAAATACTGTAGATGCTGCAAATCTGAAACAAAATAAAAAGTGCTGGAAATACTCAGCAGGTCTGGCAGCATCTGTGAAGAGAGAAACAAAGTTAACGTTTCAGGTCTGTGACCCTTCATCAGCACTTTTTGTTTTGTTACTTAATTGGCTGCAACAGGCAGAATGTGTCCCAGGTCCCATCGCCTGCCAATGTGGGATCTTCCCCCACTTTCAACAATAGCGGTGGGACTGCTGCCTACACCAAACAATTCTGGCCAAGTTATAAGTTTTTATGGGGTTTCTGACAATGGATCTGTTGTTGGGAATTGTGTGGGGGGGGGGGGGCACTGAGCAGCCTGTTGTGGCAGTGACTGACAGACTGTTACTTGAGCATTTCTGCACTAATTGCACATGTCCCACATCCTGAAGGTGCCGTCAATTTCAGATGGGTAATGACTTCACCATTAACACCCCCACCACCGCCGCCCCTCGCAAAATCTGGTTCATGGTGTATCTCTGTCCTAATTACTGTATTTTATACACTAATAACTGCAGGCACATTAAACTCGCTGTTATTTTACCGGTAAATTCTGGGCCATTAAGTTTATGCCATAAGAAATAAAAGTAAAAAATGCTGGCAATACATAGATCTGTGTATTTCTTGTCTCTTTTTTTATTTAAGATTTCCAACATTTTACGGTTCCTTTTTATTATGCCATTGGAGGCCAGCCGGGTATAGAGACGGAAATGTCATGACCTTAAGTTTTATCGAAACATTCTCGGCAAAAAGTTATCAGCAATTTTCCTAAGTTACATTTATTTTCACACAATGCAGCACAATGCAATTCCGGTATCTTCACACATCAAAACCTGAACCTTACTCTTTGAATCGACTTTTTTTCGAATTCTTTTCCAGCGAGGCTTCCGTAGCGATGACACGCAGGAGGGGGGCGCGTTTACGCACGCGATTGGTGCATTGTGTGAAGGCGTTTGGAATCGTTCGGGCCACGTTCGAATTGATTGGCGGATTGGGTGAAGGAGGGTTTGGAATCGTCCGGGCCACGTTCGAATTGATTGGCGGATTGGGTGAAGGAGGGTTTGGAATCGTCCGGGCCACGTTCGAATTGATTGACGGATTGGGTGAAGGAGGGTTTGGAATCGTCCGGGCCACGTTCGAATTGATTGGCGGATTGGGTGAAGGAGGGTTTGGAATCGTCCGGGCCACGTTCGAATTGATTGACGGATTGGGTGAAGGAGGGTTTGGAATCGTCCGGGCCACGTTCGAATTGATTGACGGATTGGGTGAAGGAGGGTTTGGAATCGTCCGGGCCACGTTCGAATCGGACAGTTAGTGAGTTGTAAGTGTGCGGCATTTGCTCGCTCGGGGTTGCGGCAAGTACCTGAGGCCTGCATAGAGAAGCTGTGATGCTTGTAAGTGCCTTTGTGAAGTTTATATCGGAGCTGTTACTGGGGCCTGGTGAACTCAATCCATTTTACTTACATTCATCTTTTCTACAAAGGTACCTGTTGGTATAAAGAGACTGATCTTAATATGTAATCATTAGTGTAAGAATCCTATAATTATTTTGTATACAATTACATTGAGTCTGCAGCACAGAAACAGGCCATTCAGCCCAACTGGTCGTGTTTATGCTCCAGAAGAGCCTCCTCCCATTGTCCCTCACGTGGTTAACCAGCTTCCCCTTAAATTCATCCATGTTATTTGCCTCAACTGCCCCCCTTGTGGTAGTGAGTTCCACATTCTAACCACACTTTTGAGTAAAGATGTTTTTCCTAAACTCCTTATTGGATTTATTGGTGACAGTCATATTTATGGCAGCATCTCTGGAAAGAAAAACGAATCCGTGGTGACGACCTGAAACGTTAACTGTTTTTCTCTCCGCAGGTGCTGCCTGACCTGCAGAGTATTGCTAGCATTTTCTGTTTTTGTTTCAGATTTTCAGCATCCACAGTATTTTGCTTTTGTATTACATTTATGGGCCCACATTGGAAGTATAGTGCTGGATTTTACGCAGCCCTCAATGTCATGATTCGTGGGGGTGGGGTGGGGGGGGGGGCCCTGAAGATGGCTTTGAATGAGGCCTGCCACAGACCTTGACGCTGGCAGGGCCAGGCCCGATCCTCCCAGCGGCAGCGAGGCTCTGTGGCGGCCCACTGCTGTTGGGAAACAGGACTGAAATTTGAATATTTAAATCAGTCGAATTAATTAATTTAAATATACTCACCTGCGATCTAGAGGGCTTGTCGCCTAGCACTCCTGCACCTTCAGTTCCCCGTCTGGGGAAACGAGGCGCGACACTGGTGGGTAGGGGGGAGAGGGTAAGTTTATCAGTGCAGGGGGGGGTGAACAAGGTGAAATAAATGTCGTGTGAAGGGGATGGTGGGAAGGGTTGTACTTTAAACTGTGCAGTTTTGGGGGTGTGGGGGTGGAGGTCAGGTGTTAAATGTAAGTGTTTTGGGAGGGGGGAAGGGCAAATAGTTCATGTAATTGTTATGGGGGTGGGAAAGGGGCGTTGGAACTTTATATAATTCTGGGGGTAATATGTCTTTAAAAATTTAAATATCCTGGCAGGGCTGGCTGCCCTTCAAAAATGGTGTCAGCAACTGCGCACAGGCATCTGACGCTATTGCCATGGACGGACAGCCCGCCCCCTCCACGTGATTGTGGGGGGGGGGGGGAGGGGGGCGCCCTGGCTATTTAAATGAGCCATCACTCTTAAGATTGCGGTGGCTCTTTCGCGGGCCTGTCATTTTTTTGAGCTCGTCGGTGAGAATCCAGCCCATATTCTCTAAATTTACCCATCAAATCACTTCATAACTTTAAAGACCTCTGTCAGGTTATCCCTCAGCCTTCTCTTTTCTAGAGAAGCCTATTCAGCTTTTCCTGATAAGTATATCTTTCTCAGTTGTCTTCCTTGTGAATCTTTTTTTCACCTATACCAGTGCGTCTATGAACATTTTGGAACATGGAGACCAGAACTCTGCAGCAATCTTTGAGCTGCAGGAGTATGTTGGAGTCATATTGTCTTGTCCTAAGGAATAAGCTTTGCCATATTATAATTTTTTTTTTCTCAGGCTTAAGAACATAAGAAATAGGAGCAGGAGTAGGCCATACAACCCCTCGAACCTACTCTGCCAGTATTAGCCTTAAATATTCTCAACAACTGAGTATCCACAGCCATCTGAGGTAGCGAATTCCAAAGATTCACAACCGTCTGAGTGAAGAAATCCCTCCTTATCTCAGTTCTAGATTCTCCAGCCAGGGGAAACAGCCTCTGTCTACCCTATCAAGCCCCCTCAGTATCTTATATGTTTCAATGAGATTGCCTCTCATTCTTCTAAACTCCAGAGTACAGGTCCATTCTACTCAACCTCTTCTCATAAGACAACCCTCTCATCCCAGGAATCAGTCAAGAGAAACTTTGCTGCACTGCCTCCAAGGCAAGTATATTCTCCCTTAAATTAGGAGACCAACATTACACACAGTGCTCCAGGTGTCGTCTTGCCAAAGCCCTGTACAATTGTAGCAAGATTTCCTTGTTCTTGTACTCCAATCCCCTTGCCTTCCTAATTGCTTGCTGTACCTGCATGCTAACTTTCTGTGTTTCTTGTACGAGTACCTAAGTTCCTCTGAAAACTAACAGTTAAAAGGATTGGATTATGGAGAGCCTCTTACTTGAGCTCTTTGGCATCTCAGTACAATTTCTACAATTCCCCTTACGCCCCCATCTCAATGAATTTCGCACTCGGCATGACGTTGAGCTCTTCTTCTGTCACCTCCGCCTCCGGTCTCACTTCTTCGACCAGGAGTCCTCCCCCCGACCAGCAGACCCATTCACCTGCCTCCAGCATTCTCCCTCTACCTGGACCCCTCCCCCTGGCCTCTTACCCGCTCTTGATCTCTTCATTGAAAACTGTCGGCGAGACATTGGTCGTCTCAATTTCTCTGCCCCCCTCACTCACTCTAACCTGTCCCCCTCTGAATTTGAGGCACTCCGTTCTCTCAGGTCTAACCCCGACATGGTCATCAAACCTGCAGACAAGGGTGGTGCTGTTGTTGTATGGCGTACCGACCTCTACCTTGCAGAAGCTCAACGCCAACTCACAGACACCTCTTCCTACCTCCCTCTGGACCATGACCCCACCACCGAACATCAAGCCACCGTCCAAAGGACTGTCACTGACCTCATCTCCTCTGGAGATCTTCCCTCTACGACTTCCAACCTCATAGTCCCACAACCCCGGACAGCCCGCTTCTACCTCCTTCCCAAAATCCACAAATGGGACTGTCCCGGCTGATCCATTGTGTCAGCCTGCTCCTGCCCCACTGAACTTATTTCTTCCTATCTAGACTCTATCTTTTCTCCGCTGGTCCAGTCTCTTCCCACCTACATCCGTGACTCTTCTGACGCCCTACGTCATTTTGACAATTTCCAGTTTCCTCCTCTTCACTATGGACGTCCAATCGCTCTACACCATCCCCCACCAGGATGGTTTGAGGGCTCTCCGCTTCTTCCTGGAACAGAGGCCCAACCAGTCCCCATCCACCACCACCACCCTCCTCCGCCTGGCTGAACTTGTTCTCACATTGAGCAACTACTTCAACTCCATGCATTTCCTTCAAGTAAAAGGTGTTGCTATGGGTACCCGCATGGGTCCTAGTTATGCCTGTCTTTTTGTGGGATATGTCGAGCATTCTTTGTTCCAGTCCTACTCCGGTCCCCTCCCCCAACTCTTTTTCCAGTACATTGATGACTGTATCGGTGCCGTTTCCTGCACCCGCCCCGAACTAGAAAACTTTATCAACTTTGCTTCCAATTTCCACCCTTCTCTCACCTTTACATGGTCCATCTCTGACACTTCCCTTCCCTTCTTCGACTTCTCTGTCTCCATCTCTGGGGATAGGTTGTCTACTAATATCCATTATAAGCCCACCGACTCCCACAGCTACCTCGACTACACTTCTTCACACCCTACCTCATGTAAGGACTCCATTCCATTCTCCCAGTTTCTCCGTCTCTGACGCATCTGCTCTGATGATGCTACCTTCCATGACGGTGCTTCTGATATGATCTCCTTTTTCCTCAACCGAGGATTTCCCCCCACTGTGGTTGACAGGGCCCTCAACCGTGTCCGACCCATTCCCCGCACCTCTACCCTCACCCCTTCCCCTCCCTCCCAGAACCGTGACAGGGTTCCTCTTGTCCTCACTTTTCATCCCACCAGCCTCCATATCCAAAGGATCATCCTCCGCCATTTTGGCCACCTCCAGCATGATGCCACTACCAGTCGCAGCTTCCCCTCCCTTCCCCTGTCAGCATTCTGAAGGGATCGTTCCCTCCGCGACACCCTGGTCCACTCCTCCATTACCCCCACCACCTCGTCCCCGTCCCAGGGCACCTTCCCCTGCAATCGCAGGAGGTGTAATACCTGCCCATTTACCTCCTCTCTCCTCACTATCCCAGGCCCCAAACACTCCTTTCAGGTGAAGCAGCGATTTACTTGTACTTCTTTCAATGTAGTATACTGTATTCGCTGCTCACAATGTGGTTTCCTGTACATTGGGGAGACCAAGCGCAGACTGGGTGACCGCTTTGCGGAACATCTCCGCTCAGTCCGCAAGCAGGACCCTGAGCTTCCGGTTGCTTGCCATTTCAACACTCCCCCCTGCTCTCATGCTCACATCTCTGTCCTGGGATTGCTGCAATGTTCCAGTGAACATCAACGCAAGCTCGAGGAACAGCATCTCATCTACCGATTAGGCACACTACAGCCTGGCGGACTGAACATTGAGTTCAATAATTTCAGAGCATGACAGCCCCCCATTTTACTTCCATTTTTAGTTATTTTTTTTTCTCTTTTTTTTTTACATTTTTTACAATTTTTTTTTTGCATTTTTTTCATTTCATCTTAGTTTGTTCCGTTTGCTTACCCACTTTTTTTTCAGGTTTGCACTTGCTGCTGTTCAATATTCAGTGTATTAACAGCTAATCTGTACTAATGCTTTGTCTTTCAACACATCATTAACATATTGTTTGCCTTTGCTCCATGACCTTTTGGTCAGCTATGTGGCCTGGTCCAATCTGCACCTTCTCCTTTGTTATCTCTTGCCCCACCCCCACCTCACTTGCTTATAACCTGTGACTTTTCTAATATTTGTCAGTTCCGAAGAAGGGTCACTGACCCGAAACGTTAACTCTGCTTCTCTTTCCACAGATGCTGCCAGACCTGCTGAGTGGTTCCAGCATTTCTTGTTTTTGTTTCAATTTCTACAGATCTTTTTCTGTAACCTACCCTTTTTTAATTAAAAATACAAAAGGAAGCAAAAACAGATCTGCATGTTTCATGTCCAAAAGGATGTCCCCGAAGCGTTTTACAACCAATTAAGTACTTTTGGACTTTATCCAATGTTGTAATGTAGGTAAACATGCATCAGTTGGTGCACAGCAAGATCCCACGAGCATCTATGAAATAAATGACCTGACAACCTATTTTAGGGATGTTGGTTGAGGGGTAAATGTTGGCCAGTACATCAGGAGGATTGCCCCGTTCTTAAAGTAGTGCCATTGGATGTTTTGCATCCGTTTGAGAAGGCAGATGGGGCCTCGATTACATTGCACCTAAACCATGGCACCTTTGACAGCGCAGCACTCCCTGAGCACTGCAGTGAACTGTCAACCTAGTTAATGTGCCCAAGTCTCTAGTGTGGGTCTAGAACCCATTACTTTCTGACTGAGGCGATAGTGCTACCACTGAGCCGAGCTTTGGCCTTAAAATAACAAATTAAGTTGACTTTAATCTTTTCCTAAAAGTACTCAAGTTTTTTCTGCGTCATGTTAAACTACTGAACTCAAATTGAGGTTTTTTGGAAAAAAGAGTTCTCTGCCCATACCTGACACTCTGTCTGTGTGCCACTGACTTTCTGCTTGTCTTCCACTCATTCTGTCTGTCTGGGCTGGATTTTATGCAGGAGGTGGGGATCCTGGCGCCAGGCTAAAAATTCAGGGGGAACCCTGCCTCTGCATTTTTTCTGACCCCCAGACTGATCCTCTGGTCTTTTGGGGTCAAAATTTAAGGAGGCGGGATCCCCGTCCCTTTAAACACTTAATAGGGATGTGGATTCTGCCACCAAGAGCTGCCGGCCAATCAGAGGGCCAGCAGCTCAACAGTATTGGCAGCGCCACCGGGAGAGGCAGCCACTGCCGGTACTGCGGAGGCCTTGGACCCAGGCCGAACGTTGGAACCCCGGACCTGAGGTAGGGTAGGCGGGGTCACTGGGGCTGGTCCAAAAGGCTCCGGGGAAGTGGGGTTGGGTGTTCGGTCCAGTGGGAGGTGGGTCCTGGGGGCTACAGTGTTCCCGGGGTGGGTCCTCTGTGGGCCACAAATTGCCCATGAAGGAGTGACCACCCCACCCCCCCCCCCCCCAGCCAAGGAAGGTGCCTAATCTCCAAGGCATCCTCCTCGCTTGGCGGAGGCCCCCCCCCCCCGCCTCACTGCTGGTAACATTCCAGAGGTGGCGTGAAGGGGTGATGCCCCTTCTAGTTCTGTGGCTGCTGCTCTGATTCTTCCTGCCCTGCCATGGAACTCTATGTCGGGCTGGGAACAAAATCCACAGATGCTGCCAGAGTTGCTGAGTATTTCCAGCATTTCTTGTTTTTATTTCAGTTTTCCAGCATCCGCAGTATTTTGCTTTTATAAAATCCAGTCCTCTGTCCCCCCCGCTCTTGGCCACAGGTTGCAAATGTGCCGAAACATTTGTCAGTTCTTTGAAAAGTACGATGTAAATTATTTGCACTAGTCATGTTATTGAGGACATGTCTCTTTTCTTGTGTAGGTGTATCAGCTGAAGGCTACAGAATGAGTCTGCGAAAGCAAACACCCAGCGATTTTCTAAAACAAATCATAGGAAGACCAGTGGTGGTCAAACTGAACTCGGGTGTTGATTATCGAGGTAATACATATTGGCCCACTTAGATTCTTAAGTGCTAGAGTAAACAGGCCAGTTTTATGGACACGTCTTTTAAGAGAAGAAATAAGCTTAATCTAATTACCTTCAGACCACCAGAGTTCTTGCTGCTCAGAACAATTGTAATGTTTGTACTGCTGCTTTTTCTGATGCATGTTGTATATAAAAACTGAGGCTGTTTTCCACTTTACCAAATAAATCAAAATCCCCGTGTTTCAGTACTAGATTTTCATGCCTATAAATAGCTTCCTTTGCCTACAGTGGTAAAGCATTTCAGCATCTGTTCCTCATACTGTTCTATTAACTAACTGGAGGCTTGTCAAACTAAAGGTGGATGTTGTTGTTTTTCTTTTGTTTTTTTTTTCCTCTTCCTCTTTCCCTCCTCACCTTCCTCACTGAATATAAGGAACTTCTCACTTAGGTAGGATGTTTTAACTAATGAAGGGATAAATTCTCCCTCAGCCCAAGTGTCAGATAAAACTAGTAATCTTCCATTTCAAAATGGAAATTCGTTCAATTTTAACAGTCAATTTTAGGGAGTATTGTATCTTTTTATTGTATGTTTTTATTTTTGTGTAATATAAGGGATGGTATTCTTTTATTGCTATCCATTGTCACTCAGTGAGGTCTATAGGTTGTGGCAAACATTTATTGTGCTGTCAAATCCACTTTTAGTTCTTACGTGTTGTAACTGTTACCAGGTTGTATAAATCAGTATTGTAACCAATCCCATTGAACATTCTGGTACTGGGTTGTAATATATTATAATTGCGCCTGTCTCATTTTTGCCAGGTGTTTTGGCTTGTCTGGATGGGTATATGAATATAGCATTGGAACAAACAGAAGAATATGTAAATGGTCAACTTAAGAACAAGTACGGAGATGCGTTTATTCGAGGCAACAATGGTAAATTTGACTTTTTTCCCTTTCTAATAAAATCTGAAAATTCTCTCTGCGTTATATTAGATTATAAAACTGCTATGGTGTTAATTCTGGCTTTTGAAAAAATTCTCTTCCTGTAATTGTCATTCTGCTTGTATGTGGATGTGCGTGCGAGCAGGTCTTCCTCGCGCTCTTGCTCTGTGACTCCCAATTTTTCTTATTATCTGTTTTGTTTCTTTCTCATTCTGTCTCTTCCTCTTTATCAAAGAAAAATAAGATGTTTTTAAATATGATATTGCTGTGATCTTGGTAGATTTGCTGTGGCAACAATTGTGAGCTTTGAATGCATATACGCACTGATCCACAAATGCCACTTTACCTGATCTGATTCCTGGATATTTTCCTTTGTCACACAATGAAGTTTAATATCTGTTGAATCATTTGGGGAGCTTGTATTTTTCTTTTGGTTTTTCAGTGAGATTGAAACATTTGGAGATATGTCCTAACGGCGCATGCTTGCTTGTGTCACTGGGCTACTGACATCTTCCCCTTCAGTATCTGCCAGTGATGCTGTGTTTTTGTTAAGAAGTTTTCCCTCTAATTGTGCATTCCATTTGCAATTTTAAATCAAAGTATCTAAAGCATTCAAAATGTCCATAACCACTAATTAAATTCTCCTCAGTTTTTTTAATTTAACAAGCATGCTACCTGCCTAATGTACTGTGCTGCTCTGATGTCCTAATTAAGGACTTTGGAACATGTGAGAAGTAACTCTTAACAAACTATCCAATAATACAAATTTTATTTGTAAAATAAAGGTGGGTTCTGGGATCTTTCTAGACTAAGAGAGTCTGATAAATTTCATACTATTCTGGCAGCTTAACCAGTCTGTTTATCTCTTTCCAAAGTAATACTTGTTTAAACACCTCCCTCAGCAAAATGTGTGAAACCAGTCTTGACTCATGTCTTCTTCATTGTTTTTCTCATCTCCAACATACCAATCAGCTCACTCAGCGACAGAGCATTTAATTTTTAAACTAGTATAGTGAATGCAGTAAATTTGTCACAATGTCGCCTTTTCATTGGTAGGCTGCCATTGACACTTTAGAAGACATGGCTGGAATATGTGGATTTCTTCAGTTTGTGAAGTTATTTTGTTTCCTCTGGTCCTTGAGTTAACCACAGTACTGGTCTCTCTATTAATTAATAGACACTAACTTGTATTTATTTATCTTAAACTAACAAATCTTTAAATTTTTTTCTTTTTCTTTCAGTGTTGTACATAAGCACACAGAAGAGGAGACTTTAAATGATGTTTACCAAATGTTTTGTTTTTTGATTTAAAAACCAAAAAATTGGTTTTATTCTTTAAATGCAAAAGACATTCTAGTTTCATCGTTCTTTTCAATATTTGGTGCATATAATAGTTTTTCATGAGTTTTTCATTTTCTGGAAATACTTGTCTTATTTTAGTTTACTTTCAGAAGTAGATAATGGCTATGATGTATGTATGAAACATGAAGGGTCATCAAGGCAAGCTCTGGCCTGTTTCTGAGGTGCTGTGCACATTTAAAGCTAAGTACCTGTTTAGGGAGAAGCTAATGCATTGCTGAAAATGTTGTGAATAAAGGACTTGATATACATGCCTCACTTGGTTTACGTTCAATACCATTACAAATAACGTTTTCACCAAAGGATGGGGGGGGTGTGGTAAAGATTTCTGCTGTTTGCAATTTATAGTGAAATCATAAAAGCTGTATCTATGCATGACTTTTAAGATTTTGTTTTAAATAGCAGCAGTCTTCCCTCTTGGCTATTTGTGTTAGTTGATAGTGCACCAGTACAGAACTCTTGATGTTACACAGCATCTTGAAGCAGAGTAGGTAATCCACATTGTGTTGTAATGCCTGGCCTGTAGTTCTTACATAGAATCATACAGCACGGAAGGAGGCCATTGGTCCATCATGCCTGCACCAGTCTTTGAAAGAGCTATCCAATTAGTCGCACTTCCCCTCTTTCCTCATAGACCTGCAAATTTTTCGTTTTCAAGTATATGTCCAATTCTCTTTTCAAAGATTTATTTTTATTCTGGATTTGCATTGTATGCTCAATTTTAAAATGAAACAACTTATTTCTCCCACAAGCCTCTGTGTCAGTACAAAAGCAAGATGCTGCGAATGCTGGAAATCTGAAACAAAAACAGAAAATGCTGGAAATACTCAGCAGGTCAGGCAACATCTGTGGAGAAAGAAACAGAGTTAATGTTTAGAGTCTATGTGACCTTTTATTCTATGGCTGACACAGTGCACTGAAGCAACATCTGTTCCACAGAGTTGAAGCATGTGCATTTTTTACAACTCTTAGTTCTCAATGGGGCGAGTCCCTGTAGGGAGGGAATATCAGAGGATGACGTGCTGTAGGCCCTGTTTGTGCATATTCTACTAGTGGGATTTTCAGAGGCTTTGGAGCAAGATTCCACGTCCACTCTTGGTTGTGTATAGTACATGGTGTGGGGAGACAGCTAAATGGGGAATGGAGAAAGTAATAGATGAATAACTAACTAAAAGCAAGAGGGAGAACTAGTATTGCAGAGCTATTAGTCTAGAGATTTAGTAGAAAGTAAAATTTAGTCTCCATTGTTGCAGATGTGTCTGATTCTTTGTTTTTTTGTGATTTTATTTCTTTTCAAACTTTTTTAAACTGCTGATCAGCATTTTGAGGTGGTGAAAGTTATTGTGTTTTATGGATTCTGCTTTGAGTTCCAATATTTTCCAACTTTGTTGCAATTAATATGTTAAGAAAAATCTCACTTGATTATTGCTCATAATGCCAAAATAAATTGGTTTAACTTTCCATGGCTCACACACCACCTCTAAATATGCTGGGTTCCAAATCCTGACCTTTGAGAAGTTAACTTCAACTATACATAAAAAATGGAAACAGTTTCTACATTATAGTGGTAAATTATTTTTCTCTCAAAGTAAGTCAAGCTCGTGGGTGTCACATTGTGTAGATTCTGGGCCTTACCAAGGTTAATTTTTGAATTGAGGTTTCGACAGCAACTTCCTGGTTTTCTGGGGCACTTAATCTCCAAGTAGCTTGTTTGTTTGGGTTGAGGTTCTCTAGGAATGCTAATAAAAAGCTCCCCCAAGTTATTGTGGCGCTGAAGTCTCCATAATAGTAATGTATTCCTATTTAATTTGATCATGGATTTCTTTGGATTGTCTCCACCTTCTTGTCATTCAAGTTTCTTTGCTGCTTTCCACTCCAAGCCAAACCTCTCTCATCCCCTTCATCCTAGTGCAGAACCCCCCTCAGTCTAGTGTCTGTGTCATTCCTCCTCTACCCCAAATTTCTTCTCAAATATCCAAGCTCATCCCATTCATGGGACCTACAACCTGCTCCCACTAATATAATCACTCAGCTTCACTCCTGGTTCCCATGTTAACTAATATTGTAAATAGTTCCCTTTCCTCAGATACTGTCTCCCTCAGATTCAAAACTGCTTTCATCATTCCTCTTCAAAACTCCTATTTTTGATTTCTCTCTTTGCCATTTGCTCCCTCCATCTTCAATTTCCCTGTCCTTTCCAAAGTAGTTCAATGTATTGTCACCTCCCAGATCCTTGCTCAGTTCTTCCACTATTTCATGTTTGAATCCATCTATCAGATTTCCAGCCCATCCCACTGCAACTAAATGGTCCTAACTAATATTACAAATTACATTCTGTATGACTGTTGTCAGGCAAGCCCCCCAGCTGCCAAGACTGAGGCACACATTATTTCACCACATGAACATTAAAACTTAAAATTGCAAGCCCCTGACTGGAAAGACATTTGCATATTAACAGACAGTGTTGGAACAAGGGACAAAGGGCCATGCCCTGATACATTCAACCAACAATGGACTTTTGATTACCAGACGTTGAAGCATTCCAGGTTAACAACTAAGATGGCTCAATACACAGAAGAAGTGGTCAGACCAGTTTTGGTCACTTGTCTGACTTGGAGTTTTTGATTTTGAACTTCCAACAGGGAATTTGTGATCAGAACATCTCTCTCCTCTCTGCTCTCCTCTTGCTCACACCAGCTTCAGAAACCATTGAGGACATGAGAACCTCAGAGAAAAGTCTCCCACGTTGAACAAGCTTTAAGAAGAATACTAACAAAAAGTAAGAGCTGCCTATAATCAAAGACTCTACAGCGAGCTGGAACCACAGAAACAGTAACCAGAAACCCCCTTCAGAGACTGCCTCAAACCTTTCACCTTATATTTTCCTCTCTTTTCTGTCCCTATCTGCATGTGTGCATGCTAGCATGGGCACGTGGTATATCCGTAGACGTCAACCGAATTAGAGTTAAGTTTAAGTTTTAATAAATTTCTCTTTTCTCTTTTAAACCGAAGAAAGCCTGTTTGTGCTCATTTCTTTGCCTTATAATTGGAAAACTGTGAACAAGGATTCACAAAGGGGAGCTCAAAACACAGTATGTTTGAAAATAATACCCTGTTACAATAAGACCGGGTGAAGACAGTAACAGACCCCTAGACACCTTTCTTGCCTGGTTGTAACACTGTCACCATGTGGTGGTATCATTCGTTGACCACTCAGCAGCCAGCGGTATGGCTATCCACATCATCCTCCTGCAAAACCTCTCTTTGTGTCCAGCTTGTTTGGATTACCCTTGTTTCGTCCCATTCTTACCTTTCCAATGGTAGCCAGAGTATATCTCTCTGTTGTTTCTCTCCACTGTTGCACTGTCACCCCAGTGTCCCTCAAGGATCCATCCTAGGCCCTTTCCACTTCCACTTACTGCCCATTGGTAATTTCATCTACAGCCTTGGGTTTAGCTTTGATATGTATGCTGATGATCCTAGTTCTATCTTTCCACTACTTTTCTCAGCCCTTCCATTGTTTCTATGCTGTCAGGCAAAGGTTGTCTACTTCCATTCCGGTAACCTTGTTTGCCATTTCTCCTACCTCAACCTGTCTGCCACCTAAACCTGCATGTTTTCCATCTCATTACTGTCCTTTTTGTAGCTGGAAGCAGGGTGGTATGTCGGATGAAAATTGAAAAAAAAAGTACCAATGGCAACAACTGGAGGTCCGCTCATTCTGATGGTTGGTTTGATGTGACTGATGGTGTCCCACAGGGATCTGTACTAGGGCCTCAGCTATTCTCTATATTTATAAATAACTTGGATGAAGGAATAGAAAACGGTGTATCTAGTCTACTGACAACGCTAGTTAGGTGGCGCTGTAAATAGTGTAGGTGCAAGCAGAAAGTTGCAAACTGAGATTGGTGGAGTAAATGAGTGGCAAAACTGGTAAGACATTTGTAATAGAAAGGATAGGGCTTTAGAAGCTTAGCTTGCGATCAAACTGGATACTGAGGTTGTGAACACTCCACTTCAGCCTGAAGCAGTGGCCAGAGAGTGGGATGGAGTTGGTGGTGAGGGTGCAGTGTTGGCCAAAGATGATTTCGATCTGTAGCTTTTCGCTGGCAGAAATTTATGACTGAATGCCAAACAACATGATGGCATAGAAACAATGGAGGGGTTGAGAAAAGTAGTGAAAAGAAAGAACTAGGGGTCATCAGTGTACATACCAAAGTTAAACCCAAGGCTGTGGATGATATTGGAGATGGAGTTCAATGCAGGGAAAGTGTGAGTCATTCACTTTGAGCCGAAGACAGAAAGATCAGAGTATTCTCTAAATGTTGACAAGCTAGAGGGAGTTAGGAGTCCAAGTACAGAAATCAGGAAAAGCTAGTGGACAGGTATGCAAAAGATTAAGGTTACTTTAACATTGGCCATTATCTCGAGGGGATTGGAATATAAAGCAGTGGAACTTAATGTTACAGCTGAACAAAGCTCTGGTTAGACCCAATCTGTAATACTGTATTCAGTTCTGGGCACTATATCAGGAGGGATGTATTGGTCTTGGGATGGGGATGGAGTTGCAGTGCAGATTCATCTGAATGATACTGGGGCTAAAAGGCTTAAATTATGAGGATAGTTTGCTTAGACTAGAATATAGAAGATTAAAGGGTTATCTTTTTGAGGTGATTAAAGGAGTGGGTAGGGTAGGCAGAGAGCAACTATTTTCTCTCATGGGGGAGTCCAGTACAAGGAGGCATAACGTTAAAATTGGAGCTTGGCTGTTCAGTGGTGATGTCAAGAAACCCTAATGGAAATCTGAAAATCTCTTTTATTTCCCCCCCCCCACCCCCACCAAAAAAAATACTGTTGCAGGTAAGGTGAATTGAAAATTTCAAAACTGTCATTGATAATTTTTTGTTAGGCAAAGGTTTAGGCAATTAAGGATTAGGGAAACAAAGTGAGTAGATGAAGTTAAGATCAGCCATAATCTAATTGAATGGTGGAACAGAGTTGAGGGGCTTAATGACTGACTCCTATGCTCCTATTTGATCATTTAAAAAAAATGGAAAATAGCACCATAAAACAAAAATATGAAGATGGAGGCCCGTTTTCAATGGTAACAGTTGTACTTGCATTTTTGTAATTGAAATTTTTTAGTTGTCTCATTTATCGTGTTCTGTGTAGTGCATTTTGAAGTGGTGTAAAGTTACACAAAGAACACTGATAATGAAACGCTCTCTTCCTAACAAGATGTTACATATCTTATGTCCCAGGTAATAAGCCAAAGTTAAATTTTGTTTTTGGAGAGACACAGAGAGAGACTGTTAACCCATTGCAATGAGTAGAGCTGAGGTTATTCTCCAGTGATAAATACAGAAAGATGGCACATTTTTCATGAGAAAAAAATTGTAACTTGTCACTGGAAAGATGTGATAGGCATGCCTGTCAATCAAAGTGCTACCTTATATTTGAAGTACATTTTGGTCAAGATAGTAAGGAGAGCGCATTACCTAATCCTAACCCCCATCCCTTCTATGTCTCCTGTAGCATGATCACTTGGGATATTGGGCATGGGCTGTCCCACTCTCCTAACACAAAAATAGGCCTTTTGGAGAAAGTAAATCTAAAGATTTGAAGAGAGCAGGAAAAATGTGAAAGAAATCAAAGCTAAGGAAAAAGTTCCAAATATAGAAGAAAATGGAATTAGAGAAAAGAGAACTGAGGTCTGCTGATTCTGACTAGTCACTGATTTAAATAAATGAGAATAATACATTTATTTTTACTATCAGTTCCAATCTGTTTCTGTATGTAAATTTATGTTCTAACTATTAATGATAAATTGATCTCTTAACAAAAAAAAACTTAAACACTGGCAGCTCGGCTCTTACAGGAGCACCATTAAATTGTTCTATAAAGTGAGCCAACTAATAAAATTGTAGTTATTTAATTCCTTGCTGCTACTCCCATGCTACTCTTGTCAAGCTCCTCTTAAATAACACCACAGCGCCACCTCCAGGCTAACCTAGCCATTTTCAACTGCGTGTGCACCTTGATAATATCCTCCTGCCTCATCAATTCTGCTGCAAACAAATATTCAGGATGGTATTATTAAAGCAATCTCCCTTCTCTCCGCCATCAGTGCTAAAGTCTTGAATTGTATCATTCTGTATCTTTCTCCCTACCTTTAAAAGTATTCTCAACAAGATCTTGCATTTATATAGCACCTTTAACAAAGTAAAACATTCCAAGACACGTCAACAGGAGCATTTTTAATCACCGAGCCACATACGGAGATATTGGGAAAGATGATCAAGAACTTGGTCACAAAGGTAGGTTTTAAGGAGCGTCTAAAGGAGAGAGATGGGTTTGAGGAGAGAATTCCAGAGCCTAGGCCCCAGACAGCTGAAGTCATCACTACCAATGGTGAAGCAATTTTAATATCGGGGAGACACAACAGGCTAGAATTAGAGAAACACAAGATATCTCACAGAGTTTGAGAGCAGGAGGAGGTGAGATATATGGAGTGGCAAGATCATGGAGTGATTTGAAACTATGGTGAGGATTTTAAAATAGAGGCATTGCCAGACTGGGAGCCAATGTACGTCAGAAAGCACAGGGATGAGTGAGTTGGGATATGAGCAGCAGAGTTTTGGATGACCTCAAGTTTATGTAGGATGAAAGATGGGAGGCCAGCCAGAAGAGCATTGGCGGTCTAGAGGAAACAAAGGCATATATCAGGGTTTCAGTAACAGATGGAGAAATTCTAAAAGTGGCACAGGAACAGAGAGATCTGCAGTATATGTGCATAAATCATTGAAGATGGCAGGGCAGGTTGAAAAAGTGTTTAAAAAGACATACGGAATCCTAAACATTATGAAAAGGGGCATAGAGTACAACAGCAAGGAAGTTATGATGAGCCTTTATAAAACGTTGGATCAACCTAAACTGGCGTATTATGTCCAATACTGGGCACCACACTCTAGGACGGACATTAGGCTTTAGAGAGGGTGCAGAAAAGATTTACGAGTATCGTTCCAGGGATGAGGGACTTCAGTTACGTGGATAGATTGGAAAAGCTGGGGTTGTTCTTAGAGAAGAGAAGGTTGAGAGGAGATTTTATAGAGGTGTTCAAAATCATGAGGGGTCTAGACAGAGTAGATAGAGAGAAACTGTTCCCATGGGGGGGAAGGGTCGAGAACCAGAGGGTACTGATTTAAGGTGATTGGCAAAAGAACCAAAGGCAACATGAGCAAAAGTTTTTTTACGCAACAAGTGGCTAGGATCTGGAATGCACAAACTGAGAGTGTGGTGGAGGTACATTCAATCATGGATCTCAAAAGAGGAATTGGATAAGCACTTGAAGGGAAAATATTTGCAGGGCTACGGAGAAAGGGTGGGGAGTGGGACTAGCTAAATTACTCTTGCAGCGAGCTGGCATGGACTCGACAGCCCGGCTTCCTTCTGTGCTGTATTCATTCTATTATTCTATGGACTGAGGCGGGGCAAAGACAAGTGCCAATACAGAAATGGAAGTCGGTGATCTTAGTGATGGAGCAGATACATGGTCAGAAACTCATTTTGGGGTCAAATAGGTCACCAAGATTGAGAATGGTCTGATTCAGCCGCACAGAGTTACTACTGTTACAACTGAGGTGGGTGC